>NW_026267112.1:0-79772 GCF_014633365.1 Diospyros lotus | reverse complement strand
ATTTTGGATTTCGGGAAGTTTAGAAAACTTGTGTTTTAGCCATGGGTCCACTGTAGGACACTTGAAACAAGAAAACAAATCAACTTTGTTTCAATGAACGATATCTCAAAATTGACTTAATTGCTTTTGACGATTCCAAATCTTGGTGAAAGATGACATTTTGATAAACTAATTATGCTAAAGAAAGTTCAGTTTTGGATTTCAGGAAGTTTAGAAAACCTTAAAGGTTTTAGCCATGGGTTCAATGTAGAACACTTGAAACAAGAAAGAGTCAACTTTGTTCAATCAATGATATATCAAAAAATTGACTTATTGCTTTTGACGATTCCAAATGTGGTGAAAGACGACATTTTGATAAACTAATTACGCTAAAGAAAGTTTATTTTCGATTTCGGGAAGTTTAGAAAACTTGAGTTTTAGCAATGGGTCCATTGTAAAATCTTGAAAGAAGAAAGCGTCCAACTTTGTTCAATCAACGATATCTAAAATTGACTTAATTGCTTTTGACGATTTCCAAATCTATGTGAAAAGATGACATTTTGATAAACTAATTATTCTAAAGAAAGTTCAGTTTGGATTTCAGGAAGTTTAGAAAACTTGTGTTTTAGCCATGGGTCCAATGTAGAACACTTGAAACAAGAAAGAGTCAACTTTGTTCAATCAACGATATCTCAAAATTGACTTAATTGCTTTTGACGATTCCAAATCTTGGTGAAAGACGACATTTTGATAAACTAATTACGCTAAAGAAAGTTCAATTTTGGATTTCGAAGGGAAGTTTAGAAAACTTGAGTTTTAGCCATGGGTCCATTGTTCAACTCTTGAAAGAAGAAAGCGTAAACTTTGTTCAATCAACGATATATCAAAATTGACTTAATTGCTTTTGACGATTCCAAATCTTGGTGAAAGACGACATTTTGATAAACTACTAAT
Source organism: Diospyros lotus (assembly GCF_014633365.1). Classification (NCBI taxonomy): domain Eukaryota; kingdom Viridiplantae; phylum Streptophyta; class Magnoliopsida; order Ericales; family Ebenaceae; genus Diospyros; species Diospyros lotus. The sequence goes on along the minus strand of NW_026267112.1, from coordinate 78,839 downwards.
TACGCTAAAGAAAGTTTAATTTTGGATTTCGGGAAGTTTAGAAAACTTGTGAGTTTTAGCAATGGGTCCATTGTACAACTCTTGAAAGAAGAAAGCGTCAACTTTGTTCAATCAACGATATCTCAAAATTGACTTAATTGCTTTTGACGACTCCAAATGTTGGTGAAAGACGACATTTTGATAAATTAATTACGCTAAAGAAAGTTCAATTTTGGATTTCGGGAAGTTTAGAAAACTTGTGTTTTAGCCATGGGTCCATTGTTCAACTCTTGAAAGAAGAAAGCGTAAACTTTGTTCAATCAACGATATCTCAAAATTGACTTAATTGCTTTTGACGATTCCAAATCTTGGTGAAAGACGAATTTTGATAAACTAATTACGCTAAAGAAAGTTTAATTTTGGATTTCGGGAAGTGTTAGAAAACTTGTGTTTTAGCCATGGGTCCATTGTTCAACTCTTGAAAGAAGAAAGCGTAAACTTTGTTCAATCAACGATATCTCAAAATTGACTTAATTGCTTTTGACGATTCCAATTCTTGGTGAAAGACGACATTTTGATAAACTAATTACGCTAAAGAAAGTTCAATTTTGGATTTCGGGAAGTTTAGAAAACTTGTGTTTTAGCCATGGGTCCATTGTTCAACTCTTGAAAGAAGAAAGCGTCAACTTTGTTCAATCAACGATATCTCAAAATTGACTTAATTGCTTTTGACGATTCCCATCTTGGTGTGAAAGACGACATTTTGATAAACTAATTACGCTAAAGAAAGTTTAATTTGGATTTCGGGAAGTTTAGAAAACTTGAGTTTTAGCCATGGGTCCATTGTACAACTCTTGAAAAAGAAGAAAGCGTCAACTTTGTTCAATCAACGATATCTCAAAATTGACTTAATTGCTTTTGACGATTCCAAATCTTGTTGAAAAGATGACATTTTGATAAACTAATTACGCTAAAGAAAGTTCAGTTTTGGATTTCAGGAAGTTTAGAAAAACTTGTGTTTTAGCCATGGGTCCAATGTAGAAACTTGAAACAAGAAAGAGTCAACTTTGTTCAATCAACGATATCTCAAAATTGACTTAATTGCTTTTGACGATTCCAAATCTTGGTGAAAGACGACATTTTGATAAACTAATTACGCTAAAGAAAGTTTAATTTTGGATTTCGGGAAGTTTAGAAAACTTGTGTTTTAGCCATGGGTCCATTGTCAACTCTTGAAAGAATAAAGCGTCAACTTTGTTCAATCAACGATAATCAAAATTGACTTAATTGCTTTTGACGATTCCAAATCTTGGTGAAAGACGACATTTTGATAAAACTAATTACGCTAAAGAAAGTTTAATTTTGGATTTCGGGAAGTTTAGAAAACTTGACTTGAGTTTTAGCCATGGGTCCATTGTACAACTCTTGAAAGAAGAAAGCGTCAACTTTGTTCAATCAACGATATCTCAAAATTGACTTAATTGCTTTTGACGATTCCAAATCTTGGTGAAAGACGACATTTTGATAAATTAATTACGCTAAAGAAAGTTCAATTTTGGATTTCGGGAAGTTTAGAAAACTTGAGTTTTAGCCATGGGTCCATTGTTACAACTCTTGAAAGAAGAAAGCGTCAACTTTGTTCAATCAACGATATCTCAAAATTGACTTAATTGCTTTTGACGATTCCAAATCTTGGTGAAAGACGACATTTTGATAAACTAATTACGCTAAAGAAAGTTCAATTTTGGATTTCGGGAGAAGTTTAGAAAACTTGGTTTTAGCCATGGGTCCATTGTACAACTCTTGAAAGAAGAAAGCGTCAACTTTGTTCAATCAACGATATCTCAAAATTGACTTAATTGCTTTTGACGATTCCAAATCTTGGTGAAAGACGACATTTTGATAAACTAATTACGCTAAAGAAAGTTTAATTTTGGATTTCGGGAAGTTTAGAAAACTTGAGTTTTAGCCATGGGTCCATTGTACAACTCTTGAAAGAAGAAAAAGTCAACTTTGTTCAATCAACGATATCTCAAAATTGACTTAATTGCTTTTGACGATTCCAAATCTTGGTGAAAGACGACATTTTGATAAACTAATTACGCTAAAGAAAGTTTAATTTTGGATTTCGGGAAGTTTAGAAACTTGTGTTTTAGCCATGGGTCCATTGTTCAACTTTTGAAAGAAGAAAGCGTCAACTTTGTTCAATCAACGATATTTCAAAATTGACTTAATTGCTTTTGACGATTCCAAATCTTGGTGAAAGACGACATTTTGATAAACTAATTACGCTAAAGAAAGTTTAATTTTGGATTTCGGGAAGTTTAGAAAACTTGAGTTTTAGCCATGGGTCCATTGTACAACTCTTGAAAGAAGAAAGCGTCAACTTTGTTCAATCAACGATATCTCAAAATTGACTTAATTGCTTTTGACGATTCCAAATCTTGGTGAAAGACGACATTTTGATAAACTAATTACGCTAAAGAAAGTTTAATTTTGGATTTTGGAAGTTTAGAAAACTTGAGTTTTAGCCATGGGTCCAATTGTAGAACACTTGAAACAAGAAAGAGTCAACTTTGTTCAATCAACGATATCTCAAAATTGACTTAATTGCTTTTGACGATTCCAAATCTTGGTGAAAGACGACATTTTGATAAACTAATTACGCTAAAGAAAGTTCAATTTTGGATTTCGGGAAGTTTAGAAAACTTGAGTTTTAGCCATGGGTCCATTGTACAACACTTGAAAAAGAAAGCGTCAACTTTGTTCAATCAACGATATCTCAAAATTGACTTAATTGCTTTTGACGATTCCAAATCTTGGTGAAAGACGACATTTTGATAAACTAATTACGCTAAAGAAAGTTCAATTTTGGATTTCGGGAAGTTTAGAAAACTTGTGTTTTAGCCATGGGTCCATTGTACAACTCTTGAAAGAAGAAAGCGTCAACTTTGTTCAATCAACGATATCTCAAAATTGACTTAATTGCTTTTGACGATTCCAAATCTTGGTGAAAGACGACATTTTGATAAACTAATTACGCTAAAGAAAGTTTAATTTTGGATTTCGGAAGTTTAGAAAACTTGAGTTTTAGCCATGGGTCCATTGTAAACTCTTGAAAGAAGAAAGCGTCAACTTTGTTCAATCAACGATATCTCAAAATTGACTTAATTGCTTTTGACGATTCCAAATCTTGGTGAAAGACGACATTTTGATAAACTAATTACGCTAAAGAAAGTTCAATTTTGGATTTCGGAAGTTTAGAAAACTTGTGTTTTAGCCATGGGTCCATTGTACAACTCTTGAAAGAAGAAAGCGTCAACTTTGTTCAATCAACGATATCTCAAAATTGACTTAATTGCTTTTGACGATTCCAAATCTTGGTGAAAGACGACATTTTGATAAACTAATTACGCTAAAGAAAGTTTAATTTTGGATTTCGGGAAGTTTAGAAAACTTGAGTTTTAGCCATGGGTCCATTGTACAACTCTTGAAAGAGAAAGCGTCAACTTTGTTCAATCAACGATATCTCAAAATTGACTTAATTGCTTTTGACGATTCCAAATCTTGGTGAAAGACGACATTTTGATAAACTAATTACGCTAAAGAAAGTTTAATTTTGGATTTCGGGAAGTTTAGAAAACTTGAGTTTTAGCCATGGGTCCATTGTACAACTCTTGAAAGAAGAAAGCGTCAACTTTGTTCAATCAACGATATCTCAAAATTGACTTAATTGCTTTTGACGATTCCAAATCTTGGTGAAAGACGACATTTTGATAAACTAATTACGCTAAAGAATGTTCAATTTTGGATTTCGGGAAGTTTAGAAAACTTGTGTTTTAGCCATGGGTCCATTGTACAACTCTTGAAAGAAGAAAGCGTCAACTTTGTTCAATCAACGATATCTCAAAATTGACTTAATTGCTTTTGACGATTCCAAATCTTGGTGAAAGACGACATTTTGATAAACTAATTACGCTAAAGAAAGTTTAATTTTGGATTTCGGGAAGTTTAGAAAACTTGAGTTTTAGCCATGGGTCCATTGTACAACTCTTGAAAGAAGAAAGCGTCAACTTTGTTCAATCAACGATATCTCAAAATTGACTTAATTGCTTTTGACGATTCCAAATCTTGGTGAAAGACGACATTTTGATAAACTAATTACGCTAAAGAAAGTTTAATTTTGGATTTCGGGAAGTTTAGAAAACTTGAGTTTTAGCCATGGGTCCATTGTACAACTCTTGAAAGAAGAAAGCGTCAACTTTGTTCAATCAACGATATCTCAAAATTGACTTAATTGCTTTTGACGATTCCAAATCTTGGTGAAAGACGACATTTTGATAAACTAATTACGCTAAAGAAAGTTTAATTTTGGATTTCGGGAAGTTTAGAAAACTTGAGTTTTAGCCATGGGTCCATTGTACAACTCTTGAAAGAAGAAAGCGTCAACTTTGTTCAATCAACGATATCTCAAAATTGACTTAATTGCTTTTGACGATTCCAAATCTTGGTGAAAGACGACATTTTGATAAACTAATTACGCTAAAGAAAGTTTCAATTTTGGATTTCGGGAAGTTTAGAAAACTTGAGTTTTAGCCATGGGTCCATTGTACAACTCTTGAAAGAAGAAAGAGTCAACTTTGTTCAATCAACGATATCTCAAAATTGACTTAATTGCTTTTGACGATTCCAAATCTTGGTGAAAGACGACATTTTGATAAACTAATTACGCTAAAGAAAGTTTAATTTTGGATTTCGGGAAGTTTAGAAAACTTGAGTTTTAGCCATGGGTCCATTGTACAACTCTTGAAAGAAGAAAGCGTCAACTTTGTTCAATCAACGATATCTCAAAATTGACTTAATTGCTTTTGACGATTCCAAATCTTGGTGAAAGACGACATTTTGATAAACTAATTACGCTAAAGAAAGTTTAATTTTGGATTTCGGGAAGTTTAGAAAACTTGAGTTTTAGCCATGGGTCCATTGTACAACTCTTGAAAGAAGAAAGAGTCAACTTTGTTCAATCAACGATATCTTAAAATAAACTTAATTGCTTTTGACGATTCCAAATCTTGGTGAAAGACGACATTTTGATAAACTAATTACGCTAAAGAAAGTTTAATTTTGGATTTCGGGAAGTTTAGAAAACTTGAGTTTTAGCCATGGGTCCATTGTACAACTCTTGAAAGAAGAAAGCGTCAACTTTGTTCAATCAACGATATCTCAAAATTGACTTAATTGCTTTTGACGATTCCAAATCTTGGTGAAAGACGACATTTTGATAAACTAATTACGCTAAAGAAAGTTTAATTTTGGATTTCGGGAAGTTTAGAAAACTTGAGTTTTAGCCATGGGTCCATTGTACAACTCTTGAAAGAAGAAAGCGTCAACTTTGTTCAATCAACGATATCTCAAAATTGACTTAATTGCTTTTGACGATTCCAAATCTTGGTGAAAGACGACATTTTGATAAACTAATTACGCTAAAGAAAGTTTAATTTTGGATTTCGGGAAGTTTAGAAAACTTGAGTTTTAGCCATGGGTCCATTGTACAACTCTTGAAAGAAGAAAGCGTCAACTTTGTTCAATCAACGATATCTCAAAATTGACTTAATTGCTTTTGACGATTCCAAATCTTGGTGAAAGACGACATTTTGATAAACTAATTACGCTAAAGAAAGTTTAATTTTGGATTTCGGGAAGTTTAGAAAACTTGAGTTTTAGCCATGGGTCCATTGTACAACTCTTGAAAGAAGAAAGCGTCAACTTTGTTCAATCAACGATATCTCAAAATTGACTTAATTGCTTTTGACGATTCCAAATCTTGGTGAAAGACGACATTTTGATAAACTAATTACGCTAAAGAAAGTTCAATTTTGGATTTCGGGAAGTTTAGAAAACTTGAGTTTTAGCCATGGGTCCATTGTACAACTCTTGAAAGAAGAAAGCGTCAACTTTGTTCAATCAACGATATCTCAAAATTGACTTAATTGCTTTTGACGATTCCAAATCTTGGTGAAAGACGACATTTTGATAAACTAATTACGCTAAAGAAAGTTCAATTTTGGATTTCGGGAAGTTTAGAAAACTTGAGTTTTAGCCATGGGTCCATTGTACAACTCTTGAAAGAAGAAAGCGTCAACTTTGTTCAATCAACGATATCTCAAAATTGACTTAATTGCTTTTGACGATTCCAAATCTTGGTGAAAGACGACATTTTGATAAACTAATTACGCTAAAGAAAGTTCAATTTTGGATTTCGGGAAGTTTAGAAAACTTGTGTTTTAGCCATGGGTCCATTGTACAACTCTTGAAAGAAGAAAGCGTCAACTTTGTTCAATCAACGATATCTCAAAATTGACTTAATTGCTTTTGACGATTCCAAATCTTGGTGAAAGACGACATTTTGATAAACTAATTACGCTAAAGAAAGTTCAATTTTGGATTTCGGGAAGTTTAGAAAACTTGAGTTTTAGCCATGGGTCCATTGTACAACTCTTGAAAGAAGAAAGCGTCAACTTTGTTCAATCAACGATATCTCAAAATTGACTTAATTGCTTTTGACGATTCCAAATCTTGGTGAAAGACGACATTTTGATAAACTAATTACGCTAAAGAAAGTTCAATTTTGGATTTCGGGAAGTTTAGAAAACTTGAGTTTTAGCCATGGGTCCATTGTACAACTCTTGAAAGAAGAAAGCGTCAACTTTGTTCAATCAACGATATCTCAAAATTGACTTAATTGCTTTTGACGATTCCAAATCTTGGTGAAAGACGACATTTTGATAAACTAATTACGCTAAAGAAAGTTCAATTTTGGATTTCGGGAAGTTTAGAAAACTTGAGTTTTAGCCATGGGTCCATTGTACAACTCTTGAAAGAAGAAAGCGTCAACTTTGTTCAATCAACGATATCTCAAAATTGACTTAATTGCTTTTGACGATTCCAAATCTTGGTGAAAGACGACATTTTGATAAACTAATTACGCTAAAGAAAGTTTAATTTTGGATTTCGGGAAGTTTAGAAAACTTGAGTTTTAGCCATGGGTCCATTGTACAACTCTTGAAAGAAGAAAGCGTCAACTTTGTTCAATCAACGATATCTCAAAATTGACTTAATTGCTTTTGACGATTCCAAATCTTGGTGAAAGACGACATTTTGATAAACTAATTACGCTAAAGAAAGTTCAATTTTGGATTTCGGGAAGTTTAGAAAACTTGTGTTTTAGCCATGGGTCCATTGTACAACTCTTGAAAGAAGAAAGCGTCAACTTTGTTCAATCAACGATATCTCAAAATTGACTTAATTGCTTTTGACGATTCCAAATCTTGGTGAAAGACGACATTTTGATAAACTAATTACGCTAAAGAAAGTTTAATTTTGGATTTCGGGAAGTTTAGAAAACTTGAGTTTTAGCCATGGGTCCATTGTACAACTCTTGAAAGAAGAAAGCGTCAACTTTGTTCAATCAACGATATCTCAAAATTGACTTAATTGCTTTTGACGATTCCAAATCTTGGTGAAAGACGACATTTTGATAAACTAATTACGCTAAAGAAAGTTTAATTTTGGATTTCGGGAAGTTTAGAAAACTTGAGTTTTAGCCATGGGTCCATTGTACAACTCTTGAAAGAAGAAAGCGTCAACTTTGTTCAATCAACGATATCTCAAAATTGACTTAATTGCTTTTGACGATTCCAAATCTTGGTGAAAGACGACATTTTGATAAACTAATTACGCTAAAGAAAGTTTAATTTTGGATTTCGGGAAGTTTAGAAAACTTGAGTTTTAGCCATGGGTCCATTGTACAACTCTTGAAAGAAGAAAGCGTCAACTTTGTTCAATCAACGATATCTCAAAATTGACTTAATTGCTTTTGACGATTCCAAATCTTGGTGAAAGACGACATTTTGATAAACTAATTACGCTAAAGAAAGTTCAATTTTGGATTTCGGGAAGTTTAGAAAACTTGAGTTTTAGCCATGGGTCCATTGTACAACTCTTGAAAGAAGAAAGCGTCAACTTTGTTCAATCAACGATATCTCAAAATTGACTTAATTGCTTTTGACGATTCCAAATCTTGGTGAAAGACGACATTTTGATAAACTAATTACGCTAAAGAAAGTTCAATTTTGGATTTCGGGAAGTTTAGAAAACTTGAGTTTTAGCCATGGGTCCATTGTACAACTCTTGAAAGAAGAAAGCGTCAACTTTGTTCAATCAACGATATCTCAAAATTGACTTAATTGCTTTTGACGATTCCAAATCTTGGTGAAAGACGACATTTTGATAAACTAATTACGCTAAAGAAAGTTTAATTTTGGATTTCGGGAAGTTTAGAAAACTTGTGTTTTAGCCATGGGTCCATTGTACAACTCTTGAAAGAAGAAAGCGTCAACTTTGTTCAATCAACGATATCTCAAAATTGACTTAATTGCTTTTGACGATTCCAAATCTTGGTGAAAGACGACATTTTGATAAACTAATTACGCTAAAGAAAGTTTAATTTTGGATTTCGGGAAGTTTAGAAAACTTGAGTTTTAGCCATGGGTCCATTGTACAACTCTTGAAAGAAGAAAGCGTCAACTTTGTTCAATCAACGATATCTCAAAATTGACTTAATTGCTTTTGACGATTCCAAATCTTGGTGAAAGACGACATTTTGATAAACTAATTACGCTAAAGAAAGTTTAATTTTGGATTTCGGGAAGTTTAGAAAACTTGAGTTTTAGCCATGGGTCCATTGTACAACTCTTGAAAGAAGAAAGCGTCAACTTTGTTCAATCAACGATATCTCAAAATTGACTTAATTGCTTTTGACGATTCCAAATCTTGGTGAAAGACGACATTTTGATAAACTAATTACGCTAAAGAAAGTTTAATTTTGGATTTCGGGAAGTTTAGAAAACTTGAGTTTTAGCCATGGGTCCATTGTACAACTCTTGAAAGAAGAAAGCGTCAACTTTGTTCAATCAACGATATCTCAAAATTGACTTAATTGCTTTTGACGATTCCAAATCTTGGTGAAAGACGACATTTTGATAAACTAATTACGCTAAAGAAAGTTCAATTTTGGATTTCGGGAAGTTTAGAAAACTTGAGTTTTAGCCATGGGTCCATTGTACAACTCTTGAAAGAAGAAAGCGTCAACTTTGTTCAATCAACGATATCTCAAAATTGACTTAATTGCTTTTGACGATTCCAAATCTTGGTGAAAGACGACATTTTGATAAACTAATTACGCTAAAGAAAGTTCAATTTTGGATTTCGGGAAGTTTAGAAAACTTGAGTTTTAGCCATGGGTCCATTGTACAACTCTTGAAAGAAGAAAGCGTCAACTTTGTTCAATCAACGATATCTCAAAATTGACTTAATTGCTTTTGACGATTCCAAATCTTGGTGAAAGACGACATTTTGATAAACTAATTACGCTAAAGAAAGTTTAATTTTGGATTTCGGGAAGTTTAGAAAACTTGAGTTTTAGCCATGGGTCCATTGTACAACTCTTGAAAGAAGAAAGCGTCAACTTTGTTCAATCAACGATATCTCAAAATTGACTTAATTGCTTTTGACGATTCCAAATCTTGGTGAAAGACGACATTTTGATAAACTAATTACGCTAAAGAAAGTTTAATTTTGGATTTCGGGAAGTTTAGAAAACTTGAGTTTTAGCCATGGGTCCATTGTACAACTCTTGAAAGAAGAAAGCGTCAACTTTGTTCAATCAACGATATCTCAAAATTGACTTAATTGCTTTTGACGATTCCAAATCTTGGTGAAAGACGACATTTTGATAAACTAATTACGCTAAAGAAAGTTAATTTTGGATTTCGGGAAGTTTAGAAAACTTGAGTTTTAGCCATGGGTCCATTGTACAACTCTTGAAAGAAGAAAGCGTCAACTTTGTTCAATCAACGATATCTCAAAATTGACTTAATTGCTTTTGACGATTCCAAATCTTGGTGAAAGACGACATTTTGATAAACTAATTACGCTAAAGAAAGTTTAATTTTGGATTTCGGGAAGTTTAGAAAACTTGAGTTTTAGCCATGGGTCCATTGTACAACTCTTGAAAGAAGAAAGCGTCAACTTTGTTCAATCAACGATATCTCAAAATTGACTTAATTGCTTTTGACGATTCCAAATCTTGGTGAAAGACGACATTTTGATAAACTAATTACGCTAAAGAAAGTTCAATTTTGGATTTCGGGAAGTTTAGAAAACTTGAGTTTTAGCCATGGGTCCATTGTACAACTCTTGAAAGAAGAAAGCGTCAACTTTGTTCAATCAACGATATCTCAAAATTGACTTAATTGCTTTTGACGATTCCAAATCTTGGTGAAAGACGACATTTTGATAAACTAATTACGCTAAAGAAAGTTTAATTTTGGATTTCGGGAAGTTTAGAAAACTTGAGTTTTAGCCATGGGTCCATTGTACAACTCTTGAAAGAAGAAAGCGTCAACTTTGTTCAATCAACGATATCTCAAAATTGACTTAATTGCTTTTGACGATTCCAAATCTTGGTGAAAGACGACATTTTGATAAACTAATTACGCTAAAGAAAGTTTAATTTTGGATTTCGGGAAGTTTAGAAAACTTGAGTTTTAGCCATGGGTCCATTGTACAACTCTTGAAAGAAGAAAGCGTCAACTTTGTTCAATCAACGATATCTCAAAATTGACTTAATTGCTTTTGACGATTCCAAATCTTGGTGAAAGACGACATTTTGATAAACTAATTACGCTAAAGAAAGTTCAATTTTGGATTTCGGGAAGTTTAGAAAACTTGAGTTTTAGCCATGGGTCCATTGTACAACTCTTGAAAGAAGAAAGCGTCAACTTTGTTCAATCAACGATATCTCAAAATTGACTTAATTGCTTTTGACGATTCCAAATCTTGGTGAAAGACGACATTTTGATAAACTAATTACGCTAAAGAAAGTTTAATTTTGGATTTCGGGAAGTTTAGAAAACTTGAGTTTTAGCCATGGGTCCATTGTACAACTCTTGAAAGAAGAAAGCGTCAACTTTGTTCAATCAACGATATCTCAAAATTGACTTAATTGCTTTTGACGATTCCAAATCTTGGTGAAAGACGACATTTTGATAAACTAATTACGCTAAAGAAAGTTTAATTTTGGATTTCGGGAAGTTTAGAAAACTTGAGTTTTAGCCATGGGTCCATTGTACAACTCTTGAAAGAAGAAAGCGTCAACTTTGTTCAATCAACGATATCTCAAAATTGACTTAATTGCTTTTGACGATTCCAAATCTTGGTGAAAGACGACATTTTGATAAACTAATTACGCTAAAGAAAGTTCAATTTTGGATTTCGGGAAGTTTAGAAAACTTGAGTTTTAGCCATGGGTCCATTGTACAACTCTTGAAAGAAGAAAGCGTCAACTTTGTTCAATCAACGATATCTCAAAATTGACTTAATTGCTTTTGACGATTCCAAATCTTGGTGAAAGACGACATTTTGATAAACTAATTACGCTAAAGAAAGTTCAATTTTGGATTTCGGGAAGTTTAGAAAACTTGAGTTTTAGCCATGGGTCCATTGTACAACTCTTGAAAGAAGAAAGCGTCAACTTTGTTCAATCAACGATATCTCAAAATTGACTTAATTGCTTTTGACGATTCCAAATCTTGGTGAAAGACGACATTTTGATAAACTAATTACGCTAAAGAAAGTTAATTTTGGATTTCGGGAAGTTTAGAAAACTTGAGTTTTAGCCATGGGTCCATTGTACAACTCTTGAAAGAAGAAAGCGTCAACTTTGTTCAATCAACGATATCTCAAAATTGACTTAATTGCTTTTGACGATTCCAAATCTTGGTGAAAGACGACATTTTGATAAACTAATTACGCTAAAGAAAGTTTAATTTTGGATTTCGGGAAGTTTAGAAAACTTGAGTTTTAGCCATGGGTCCATTGTACAACTCTTGAAAGAAGAAAGCGTCAACTTTGTTCAATCAACGATATCTCAAAATTGACTTAATTGCTTTTGACGATTCCAAATCTTGGTGAAAGACGACATTTTGATAAACTAATTACGCTAAAGAAAGTTCAATTTTGGATTTCGGGAAGTTTAGAAAACTTGAGTTTTAGCCATGGGTCCATTGTACAACTCTTGAAAGAAGAAAGCGTCAACTTTGTTCAATCAACGATATCTCAAAATTGACTTAATTGCTTTTGACGATTCCAAATCTTGGTGAAAGACGACATTTTGATAAACTAATTACGCTAAAGAAAGTTTAATTTTGGATTTCGGGAAGTTTAGAAAACTTGAGTTTTAGCCATGGGTCCATTGTACAACTCTTGAAAGAAGAAAGCGTCAACTTTGTTCAATCAACGATATCTCAAAATTGACTTAATTGCTTTTGACGATTCCAAATCTTGGTGAAAGACGACATTTTGATAAACTAATTACGCTAAAGAAAGTTTAATTTTGGATTTCGGGAAGTTTAGAAAACTTGAGTTTTAGCCATGGGTCCATTGTACAACTCTTGAAAGAAGAAAGCGTCAACTTTGTTCAATCAACGATATCTCAAAATTGACTTAATTGCTTTTGACGATTCCAAATCTTGGTGAAAGACGACATTTTGATAAACTAATTACGCTAAAGAAAGTTAATTTTGGATTTCGGGAAGTTTAGAAAACTTGAGTTTTAGCCATGGGTCCATTGTACAACTCTTGAAAGAAGAAAGCGTCAACTTTGTTCAATCAACGATATCTCAAAATTGACTTAATTGCTTTTGACGATTCCAAATCTTGGTGAAAGACGACATTTTGATAAACTAATTACGCTAAAGAAAGTTTAATTTTGGATTTCGGGAAGTTTAGAAAACTTGAGTTTTAGCCATGGGTCCATTGTACAACTCTTGAAAGAAGAAAGCGTCAACTTTGTTCAATCAACGATATCTCAAAATTGACTTAATTGCTTTTGACGATTCCAAATCTTGGTGAAAGACGACATTTTGATAAACTAATTACGCTAAAGAAAGTTTAATTTTGGATTTCGGGAAGTTTAGAAAACTTGAGTTTTAGCCATGGGTCCATTGTACAACTCTTGAAAGAAGAAAGCGTCAACTTTGTTCAATCAACGATATCTCAAAATTGACTTAATTGCTTTTGACGATTCCAAATCTTGGTGAAAGACGACATTTTGATAAACTAATTACGCTAAAGAAAGTTTAATTTTGGATTTCGGGAAGTTTAGAAAACTTGAGTTTTAGCCATGGGTCCATTGTACAACTCTTGAAAGAAGAAAGCGTCAACTTTGTTCAATCAACGATATCTCAAAATTGACTTAATTGCTTTTGACGATTCCAAATCTTGGTGAAAGACGACATTTTGATAAACTAATTACGCTAAAGAAAGTTTAATTTTGGATTTCGGGAAGTTTAGAAAACTTGAGTTTTAGCCATGGGTCCATTGTACAACTCTTGAAAGAAGAAAGCGTCAACTTTGTTCAATCAACGATATCTCAAAATTGACTTAATTGCTTTTGACGATTCCAAATCTTGGTGAAAGACGACATTTTGATAAACTAATTACGCTAAAGAAAGTTTAATTTTGGATTTCGGGAAGTTTAGAAAACTTGAGTTTTAGCCATGGGTCCATTGTACAACTCTTGAAAGAAGAAAGCGTCAACTTTGTTCAATCAACGATATCTCAAAATTGACTTAATTGCTTTTGACGATTCCAAATCTTGGTGAAAGACGACATTTTGATAAACTAATTACGCTAAAGAAAGTTTAATTTTGGATTTCGGGAAGTTTAGAAAACTTGAGTTTTAGCCATGGGTCCATTGTACAACTCTTGAAAGAAGAAAGCGTCAACTTTGTTCAATCAACGATATCTCAAAATTGACTTAATTGCTTTTGACGATTCCAAATCTTGGTGAAAGACGACATTTTGATAAACTAATTACGCTAAAGAAAGTTTAATTTTGGATTTCGGGAAGTTTAGAAAACTTGAGTTTTAGCCATGGGTCCATTGTACAACTCTTGAAAGAAGAAAGCGTCAACTTTGTTCAATCAACGATATCTCAAAATTGACTTAATTGCTTTTGACGATTCCAAATCTTGGTGAAAGACGACATTTTGATAAACTAATTACGCTAAAGAAAGTTTAATTTTGGATTTCGGGAAGTTTAGAAAACTTGAGTTTTAGCCATGGGTCCATTGTACAACTCTTGAAAGAAGAAAGCGTCAACTTTGTTCAATCAACGATATCTCAAAATTGACTTAATTGCTTTTGACGATTCCAAATCTTGGTGAAAGACGACATTTTGATAAACTAATTACGCTAAAGAAAGTTTAATTTTGGATTTCGGGAAGTTTAGAAAACTTGAGTTTTAGCCATGGGTCCATTGTACAACTCTTGAAAGAAGAAAGCGTCAACTTTGTTCAATCAACGATATCTCAAAATTGACTTAATTGCTTTTGACGATTCCAAATCTTGGTGAAAGACGACATTTTGATAAACTAATTACGCTAAAGAAAGTTTAATTTTGGATTTCGGGAAGTTTAGAAAACTTGAGTTTTAGCCATGGGTCCATTGTACAACTCTTGAAAGAAGAAAGCGTCAACTTTGTTCAATCAACGATATCTCAAAATTGACTTAATTGCTTTTGACGATTCCAAATCTTGGTGAAAGACGACATTTTGATAAACTAATTACGCTAAAGAAAGTTTAATTTTGGATTTCGGGAAGTTTAGAAAACTTGAGTTTTAGCCATGGGTCCATTGTACAACTCTTGAAAGAAGAAAGCGTCAACTTTGTTCAATCAACGATATCTCAAAATTGACTTAATTGCTTTTGACGATTCCAAATCTTGGTGAAAGACGACATTTTGATAAACTAATTACGCTAAAGAAAGTTTAATTTTGGATTTCGGGAAGTTTAGAAAACTTGAGTTTTAGCCATGGGTCCATTGTACAACTCTTGAAAGAAGAAAGCGTCAACTTTGTTCAATCAACGATATCTCAAAATTGACTTAATTGCTTTTGACGATTCCAAATCTTGGTGAAAGACGACATTTTGATAAACTAATTACGCTAAAGAAAGTTTAATTTTGGATTTCGGGAAGTTTAGAAAACTTGAGTTTTAGCCATGGGTCCATTGTACAACTCTTGAAAGAAGAAAGCGTCAACTTTGTTCAATCAACGATATCTCAAAATTGACTTAATTGCTTTTGACGATTCCAAATCTTGGTGAAAGACGACATTTTGATAAACTAATTACGCTAAAGAAAGTTTAATTTTGGATTTCGGGAAGTTTAGAAAACTTGAGTTTTAGCCATGGGTCCATTGTACAACTCTTGAAAGAAGAAAGCGTCAACTTTGTTCAATCAACGATATCTCAAAATTGACTTAATTGCTTTTGACGATTCCAAATCTTGGTGAAAGACGACATTTTGATAAACTAATTACGCTAAAGAAAGTTTAATTTTGGATTTCGGGAAGTTTAGAAAACTTGAGTTTTAGCCATGGGTCCATTGTACAACTCTTGAAAGAAGAAAGCGTCAACTTTGTTCAATCAACGATATCTCAAAATTGACTTAATTGCTTTTGACGATTCCAAATCTTGGTGAAAGACGACATTTTGATAAACTAATTACGCTAAAGAAAGTTTAATTTTGGATTTCGGGAAGTTTAGAAAACTTGAGTTTTAGCCATGGGTCCATTGTACAACTCTTGAAAGAAGAAAGCGTCAACTTTGTTCAATCAACGATATCTCAAAATTGACTTAATTGCTTTTGACGATTCCAAATCTTGGTGAAAGACGACATTTTGATAAACTAATTACGCTAAAGAAAGTTTAATTTTGGATTTCGGGAAGTTTAGAAAACTTGAGTTTTAGCCATGGGTCCATTGTACAACTCTTGAAAGAAGAAAGCGTCAACTTTGTTCAATCAACGATATCTCAAAATTGACTTAATTGCTTTTGACGATTCCAAATCTTGGTGAAAGACGACATTTTGATAAACTAATTACGCTAAAGAAAGTTTAATTTTGGATTTCGGGAAGTTTAGAAAACTTGAGTTTTAGCCATGGGTCCATTGTACAACTCTTGAAAGAAGAAAGCGTCAACTTTGTTCAATCAACGATATCTCAAAATTGACTTAATTGCTTTTGACGATTCCAAATCTTGGTGAAAGACGACATTTTGATAAACTAATTACGCTAAAGAAAGTTTAATTTTGGATTTCGGGAAGTTTAGAAAACTTGAGTTTTAGCCATGGGTCCATTGTACAACTCTTGAAAGAAGAAAGCGTCAACTTTGTTCAATCAACGATATCTCAAAATTGACTTAATTGCTTTTGACGATTCCAAATCTTGGTGAAAGACGACATTTTGATAAACTAATTACGCTAAAGAAAGTTTAATTTTGGATTTCGGGAAGTTTAGAAAACTTGAGTTTTAGCCATGGGTCCATTGTACAACTCTTGAAAGAAGAAAGCGTCAACTTTGTTCAATCAACGATATCTCAAAATTGACTTAATTGCTTTTGACGATTCCAAATCTTGGTGAAAGACGACATTTTGATAAACTAATTACGCTAAAGAAAGTTCAATTTTGGATTTCGGGAAGTTTAGAAAACTTGAGTTTTAGCCATGGGTCCATTGTACAACTCTTGAAAGAAGAAAGCGTCAACTTTGTTCAATCAACGATATCTCAAAATTGACTTAATTGCTTTTGACGATTCCAAATCTTGGTGAAAGACGACATTTTGATAAACTAATTACGCTAAAGAAAGTTTAATTTTGGATTTCGGGAAGTTTAGAAAACTTGAGTTTTAGCCATGGGTCCATTGTACAACTCTTGAAAGAAGAAAGCGTCAACTTTGTTCAATCAACGATATCTCAAAATTGACTTAATTGCTTTTGACGATTCCAAATCTTGGTGAAAGACGACATTTTGATAAACTAATTACGCTAAAGAAAGTTCAATTTTGGATTTCGGGAAGTTTAGAAAACTTGAGTTTTAGCCATGGGTCCATTGTACAACTCTTGAAAGAAGAAAGCGTCAACTTTGTTCAATCAACGATATCTCAAAATTGACTTAATTGCTTTTGACGATTCCAAATCTTGGTGAAAGACGACATTTTGATAAACTAATTACGCTAAAGAAAGTTTAATTTTGGATTTCGGGAAGTTTAGAAAACTTGAGTTTTAGCCATGGGTCCATTGTACAACTCTTGAAAGAAGAAAGCGTCAACTTTGTTCAATCAACGATATCTCAAAATTGACTTAATTGCTTTTGACGATTCCAAATCTTGGTGAAAGACGACATTTTGATAAACTAATTACGCTAAAGAAAGTTTAATTTTGGATTTCGGGAAGTTTAGAAAACTTGAGTTTTAGCCATGGGTCCATTGTACAACTCTTGAAAGAAGAAAGCGTCAACTTTGTTCAATCAACGATATCTCAAAATTGACTTAATTGCTTTTGACGATTCCAAATCTTGGTGAAAGACGACATTTTGATAAACTAATTACGCTAAAGAAAGTTTAATTTTGGATTTCGGGAAGTTTAGAAAACTTGAGTTTTAGCCATGGGTCCATTGTACAACTCTTGAAAGAAGAAAGCGTCAACTTTGTTCAATCAACGATATCTCAAAATTGACTTAATTGCTTTTGACGATTCCAAATCTTGGTGAAAGACGACATTTTGATAAACTAATTACGCTAAAGAAAGTTTAATTTTGGATTTCGGGAAGTTTAGAAAACTTGAGTTTTAGCCATGGGTCCATTGTACAACTCTTGAAAGAAGAAAGCGTCAACTTTGTTCAATCAACGATATCTCAAAATTGACTTAATTGCTTTTGACGATTCCAAATCTTGGTGAAAGACGACATTTTGATAAACTAATTACGCTAAAGAAAGTTTAATTTTGGATTTCGGGAAGTTTAGAAAACTTGAGTTTTAGCCATGGGTCCATTGTACAACTCTTGAAAGAAGAAAGCGTCAACTTTGTTCAATCAACGATATCTCAAAATTGACTTAATTGCTTTTGACGATTCCAAATCTTGGTGAAAGACGACATTTTGATAAACTAATTACGCTAAAGAAAGTTTAATTTTGGATTTCGGGAAGTTTAGAAAACTTGAGTTTTAGCCATGGGTCCATTGTACAACTCTTGAAAGAAGAAAGCGTCAACTTTGTTCAATCAACGATATCTCAAAATTGACTTAATTGCTTTTGACGATTCCAAATCTTGGTGAAAGACGACATTTTGATAAACTAATTACGCTAAAGAAAGTTTAATTTTGGATTTCGGGAAGTTTAGAAAACTTGAGTTTTAGCCATGGGTCCATTGTACAACTCTTGAAAGAAGAAAGCGTCAACTTTGTTCAATCAACGATATCTCAAAATTGACTTAATTGCTTTTGACGATTCCAAATCTTGGTGAAAGACGACATTTTGATAAACTAATTACGCTAAAGAAAGTTTAATTTTGGATTTCGGGAAGTTTAGAAAACTTGAGTTTTAGCCATGGGTCCATTGTACAACTCTTGAAAGAAGAAAGCGTCAACTTTGTTCAATCAACGATATCTCAAAATTGACTTAATTGCTTTTGACGATTCCAAATCTTGGTGAAAGACGACATTTTGATAAACTAATTACGCTAAAGAAAGTTTAATTTTGGATTTCGGGAAGTTTAGAAAACTTGAGTTTTAGCCATGGGTCCATTGTACAACTCTTGAAAGAAGAAAGCGTCAACTTTGTTCAATCAACGATATCTCAAAATTGACTTAATTGCTTTTGACGATTCCAAATCTTGGTGAAAGACGACATTTTGATAAACTAATTACGCTAAAGAAAGTTCAATTTTGGATTTCGGGAAGTTTAGAAAACTTGAGTTTTAGCCATGGGTCCATTGTACAACTCTTGAAAGAAGAAAGCGTCAACTTTGTTCAATCAACGATATCTCAAAATTGACTTAATTGCTTTTGACGATTCCAAATCTTGGTGAAAGACGACATTTTGATAAACTAATTACGCTAAAGAAAGTTTAATTTTGGATTTCGGGAAGTTTAGAAAACTTGAGTTTTAGCCATGGGTCCATTGTACAACTCTTGAAAGAAGAAAGCGTCAACTTTGTTCAATCAACGATATCTCAAAATTGACTTAATTGCTTTTGACGATTCCAAATCTTGGTGAAAGACGACATTTTGATAAACTAATTACGCTAAAGAAAGTTCAATTTTGGATTTCGGGAAGTTTAGAAAACTTGAGTTTTAGCCATGGGTCCATTGTACAACTCTTGAAAGAAGAAAGCGTCAACTTTGTTCAATCAACGATATCTCAAAATTGACTTAATTGCTTTTGACGATTCCAAATCTTGGTGAAAGACGACATTTTGATAAACTAATTACGCTAAAGAAAGTTTAATTTTGGATTTCGGGAAGTTTAGAAAACTTGAGTTTTAGCCATGGGTCCATTGTACAACTCTTGAAAGAAGAAAGCGTCAACTTTGTTCAATCAACGATATCTCAAAATTGACTTAATTGCTTTTGACGATTCCAAATCTTGGTGAAAGACGACATTTTGATAAACTAATTACGCTAAAGAAAGTTTAATTTTGGATTTCGGGAAGTTTAGAAAACTTGAGTTTTAGCCATGGGTCCATTGTACAACTCTTGAAAGAAGAAAGCGTCAACTTTGTTCAATCAACGATATCTCAAAATTGACTTAATTGCTTTTGACGATTCCAAATCTTGGTGAAAGACGACATTTTGATAAACTAATTACGCTAAAGAAAGTTTAATTTTGGATTTCGGGAAGTTTAGAAAACTTGAGTTTTAGCCATGGGTCCATTGTACAACTCTTGAAAGAAGAAAGCGTCAACTTTGTTCAATCAACGATATCTCAAAATTGACTTAATTGCTTTTGACGATTCCAAATCTTGGTGAAAGACGACATTTTGATAAACTAATTACGCTAAAGAAAGTTTAATTTTGGATTTCGGGAAGTTTAGAAAACTTGAGTTTTAGCCATGGGTCCATTGTACAACTCTTGAAAGAAGAAAGCGTCAACTTTGTTCAATCAACGATATCTCAAAATTGACTTAATTGCTTTTGACGATTCCAAATCTTGGTGAAAGACGACATTTTGATAAACTAATTACGCTAAAGAAAGTTTAATTTTGGATTTCGGGAAGTTTAGAAAACTTGAGTTTTAGCCATGGGTCCATTGTACAACTCTTGAAAGAAGAAAGCGTCAACTTTGTTCAATCAACGATATCTCAAAATTGACTTAATTGCTTTTGACGATTCCAAATCTTGGTGAAAGACGACATTTTGATAAACTAATTACGCTAAAGAAAGTTTAATTTTGGATTTCGGGAAGTTTAGAAAACTTGAGTTTTAGCCATGGGTCCATTGTACAACTCTTGAAAGAAGAAAGCGTCAACTTTGTTCAATCAACGATATCTCAAAATTGACTTAATTGCTTTTGACGATTCCAAATCTTGGTGAAAGACGACATTTTGATAAACTAATTACGCTAAAGAAAGTTTAATTTTGGATTTCGGGAAGTTTAGAAAACTTGAGTTTTAGCCATGGGTCCATTGTACAACTCTTGAAAGAAGAAAGCGTCAACTTTGTTCAATCAACGATATCTCAAAATTGACTTAATTGCTTTTGACGATTCCAAATCTTGGTGAAAGACGACATTTTGATAAACTAATTACGCTAAAGAAAGTTTAATTTTGGATTTCGGGAAGTTTAGAAAACTTGAGTTTTAGCCATGGGTCCATTGTACAACTCTTGAAAGAAGAAAGCGTCAACTTTGTTCAATCAACGATATCTCAAAATTGACTTAATTGCTTTTGACGATTCCAAATCTTGGTGAAAGACGACATTTTGATAAACTAATTACGCTAAAGAAAGTTTAATTTTGGATTTCGGGAAGTTTAGAAAACTTGAGTTTTAGCCATGGGTCCATTGTACAACTCTTGAAAGAAGAAAGCGTCAACTTTGTTCAATCAACGATATCTCAAAATTGACTTAATTGCTTTTGACGATTCCAAATCTTGGTGAAAGACGACATTTTGATAAACTAATTACGCTAAAGAAAGTTTAATTTTGGATTTCGGGAAGTTTAGAAAACTTGAGTTTTAGCCATGGGTCCATTGTACAACTCTTGAAAGAAGAAAGCGTCAACTTTGTTCAATCAACGATATCTCAAAATTGACTTAATTGCTTTTGACGATTCCAAATCTTGGTGAAAGACGACATTTTGATAAACTAATTACGCTAAAGAAAGTTTAATTTTGGATTTCGGGAAGTTTAGAAAACTTGAGTTTTAGCCATGGGTCCATTGTACAACTCTTGAAAGAAGAAAGCGTCAACTTTGTTCAATCAACGATATCTCAAAATTGACTTAATTGCTTTTGACGATTCCAAATCTTGGTGAAAGACGACATTTTGATAAACTAATTACGCTAAAGAAAGTTTAATTTTGGATTTCGGGAAGTTTAGAAAACTTGAGTTTTAGCCATGGGTCCATTGTACAACTCTTGAAAGAAGAAAGCGTCAACTTTGTTCAATCAACGATATCTCAAAATTGACTTAATTGCTTTTGACGATTCCAAATCTTGGTGAAAGACGACATTTTGATAAACTAATTACGCTAAAGAAAGTTTAATTTTGGATTTCGGGAAGTTTAGAAAACTTGAGTTTTAGCCATGGGTCCATTGTACAACTCTTGAAAGAAGAAAGCGTCAACTTTGTTCAATCAACGATATCTCAAAATTGACTTAATTGCTTTTGACGATTCCAAATCTTGGTGAAAGACGACATTTTGATAAACTAATTACGCTAAAGAAAGTTTAATTTTGGATTTCGGGAAGTTTAGAAAACTTGAGTTTTAGCCATGGGTCCATTGTACAACTCTTGAAAGAAGAAAGCGTCAACTTTGTTCAATCAACGATATCTCAAAATTGACTTAATTGCTTTTGACGATTCCAAATCTTGGTGAAAGACGACATTTTGATAAACTAATTACGCTAAAGAAAGTTTAATTTTGGATTTCGGGAAGTTTAGAAAACTTGAGTTTTAGCCATGGGTCCATTGTACAACTCTTGAAAGAAGAAAGCGTCAACTTTGTTCAATCAACGATATCTCAAAATTGACTTAATTGCTTTTGACGATTCCAAATCTTGGTGAAAGACGACATTTTGATAAACTAATTACGCTAAAGAAAGTTTAATTTTGGATTTCGGGAAGTTTAGAAAACTTGAGTTTTAGCCATGGGTCCATTGTACAACTCTTGAAAGAAGAAAGCGTCAACTTTGTTCAATCAACGATATCTCAAAATTGACTTAATTGCTTTTGACGATTCCAAATCTTGGTGAAAGACGACATTTTGATAAACTAATTACGCTAAAGAAAGTTTAATTTTGGATTTCGGGAAGTTTAGAAAACTTGAGTTTTAGCCATGGGTCCATTGTACAACTCTTGAAAGAAGAAAGCGTCAACTTTGTTCAATCAACGATATCTCAAAATTGACTTAATTGCTTTTGACGATTCCAAATCTTGGTGAAAGACGACATTTTGATAAACTAATTACGCTAAAGAAAGTTTAATTTTGGATTTCGGGAAGTTTAGAAAACTTGAGTTTTAGCCATGGGTCCATTGTACAACTCTTGAAAGAAGAAAGCGTCAACTTTGTTCAATCAACGATATCTCAAAATTGACTTAATTGCTTTTGACGATTCCAAATCTTGGTGAAAGACGACATTTTGATAAACTAATTACGCTAAAGAAAGTTTAATTTTGGATTTCGGGAAGTTTAGAAAACTTGAGTTTTAGCCATGGGTCCATTGTACAACTCTTGAAAGAAGAAAGCGTCAACTTTGTTCAATCAACGATATCTCAAAATTGACTTAATTGCTTTTGACGATTCCAAATCTTGGTGAAAGACGACATTTTGATAAACTAATTACGCTAAAGAAAGTTTAATTTTGGATTTCGGGAAGTTTAGAAAACTTGAGTTTTAGCCATGGGTCCATTGTACAACTCTTGAAAGAAGAAAGCGTCAACTTTGTTCAATCAACGATATCTCAAAATTGACTTAATTGCTTTTGACGATTCCAAATCTTGGTGAAAGACGACATTTTGATAAACTAATTACGCTAAAGAAAGTTTAATTTTGGATTTCGGGAAGTTTAGAAAACTTGAGTTTTAGCCATGGGTCCATTGTACAACTCTTGAAAGAAGAAAGCGTCAACTTTGTTCAATCAACGATATCTCAAAATTGACTTAATTGCTTTTGACGATTCCAAATCTTGGTGAAAGACGACATTTTGATAAACTAATTACGCTAAAGAAAGTTCAATTTTGGATTTCGGGAAGTTTAGAAAACTTGAGTTTTAGCCATGGGTCCATTGTACAACTCTTGAAAGAAGAAAGCGTCAACTTTGTTCAATCAACGATATCTCAAAATTGACTTAATTGCTTTTGACGATTCCAAATCTTGGTGAAAGACGACATTTTGATAAACTAATTACGCTAAAGAAAGTTTAATTTTGGATTTCGGGAAGTTTAGAAAACTTGAGTTTTAGCCATGGGTCCATTGTACAACTCTTGAAAGAAGAAAGCGTCAACTTTGTTCAATCAACGATATCTCAAAATTGACTTAATTGCTTTTGACGATTCCAAATCTTGGTGAAAGACGACATTTTGATAAACTAATTACGCTAAAGAAAGTTTAATTTTGGATTTCGGGAAGTTTAGAAAACTTGAGTTTTAGCCATGGGTCCATTGTACAACTCTTGAAAGAAGAAAGCGTCAACTTTGTTCAATCAACGATATCTCAAAATTGACTTAATTGCTTTTGACGATTCCAAATCTTGGTGAAAGACGACATTTTGATAAACTAATTACGCTAAAGAAAGTTTAATTTTGGATTTCGGGAAGTTTAGAAAACTTGAGTTTTAGCCATGGGTCCATTGTACAACTCTTGAAAGAAGAAAGCGTCAACTTTGTTCAATCAACGATATCTCAAAATTGACTTAATTGCTTTTGACGATTCCAAATCTTGGTGAAAGACGACATTTTGATAAACTAATTACGCTAAAGAAAGTTTAATTTTGGATTTCGGGAAGTTTAGAAAACTTGAGTTTTAGCCATGGGTCCATTGTACAACTCTTGAAAGAAGAAAGCGTCAACTTTGTTCAATCAACGATATCTCAAAATTGACTTAATTGCTTTTGACGATTCCAAATCTTGGTGAAAGACGACATTTTGATAAACTAATTACGCTAAAGAAAGTTTAATTTTGGATTTCGGGAAGTTTAGAAAACTTGAGTTTTAGCCATGGGTCCATTGTACAACTCTTGAAAGAAGAAAGCGTCAACTTTGTTCAATCAACGATATCTCAAAATTGACTTAATTGCTTTTGACGATTCCAAATCTTGGTGAAAGACGACATTTTGATAAACTAATTACGCTAAAGAAAGTTTAATTTTGGATTTCGGGAAGTTTAGAAAACTTGAGTTTTAGCCATGGGTCCATTGTACAACTCTTGAAAGAAGAAAGCGTCAACTTTGTTCAATCAACGATATCTCAAAATTGACTTAATTGCTTTTGACGATTCCAAATCTTGGTGAAAGACGACATTTTGATAAACTAATTACGCTAAAGAAAGTTTAATTTTGGATTTCGGGAAGTTTAGAAAACTTGAGTTTTAGCCATGGGTCCATTGTACAACTCTTGAAAGAAGAAAGCGTCAACTTTGTTCAATCAACGATATCTCAAAATTGACTTAATTGCTTTTGACGATTCCAAATCTTGGTGAAAGACGACATTTTGATAAACTAATTACGCTAAAGAAAGTTTAATTTTGGATTTCGGGAAGTTTAGAAAACTTGAGTTTTAGCCATGGGTCCATTGTACAACTCTTGAAAGAAGAAAGCGTCAACTTTGTTCAATCAACGATATCTCAAAATTGACTTAATTGCTTTTGACGATTCCAAATCTTGGTGAAAGACGACATTTTGATAAACTAATTACGCTAAAGAAAGTTTAATTTTGGATTTCGGGAAGTTTAGAAAACTTGAGTTTTAGCCATGGGTCCATTGTACAACTCTTGAAAGAAGAAAGCGTCAACTTTGTTCAATCAACGATATCTCAAAATTGACTTAATTGCTTTTGACGATTCCAAATCTTGGTGAAAGACGACATTTTGATAAACTAATTACGCTAAAGAAAGTTTAATTTTGGATTTCGGGAAGTTTAGAAAACTTGAGTTTTAGCCATGGGTCCATTGTACAACTCTTGAAAGAAGAAAGCGTCAACTTTGTTCAATCAACGATATCTCAAAATTGACTTAATTGCTTTTGACGATTCCAAATCTTGGTGAAAGACGACATTTTGATAAACTAATTACGCTAAAGAAAGTTTAATTTTGGATTTCGGGAAGTTTAGAAAACTTGAGTTTTAGCCATGGGTCCATTGTACAACTCTTGAAAGAAGAAAGCGTCAACTTTGTTCAATCAACGATATCTCAAAATTGACTTAATTGCTTTTGACGATTCCAAATCTTGGTGAAAGACGACATTTTGATAAACTAATTACGCTAAAGAAAGTTTAATTTTGGATTTCGGGAAGTTTAGAAAACTTGAGTTTTAGCCATGGGTCCATTGTACAACTCTTGAAAGAAGAAAGCGTCAACTTTGTTCAATCAACGATATCTCAAAATTGACTTAATTGCTTTTGACGATTCCAAATCTTGGTGAAAGACGACATTTTGATAAACTAATTACGCTAAAGAAAGTTTAATTTTGGATTTCGGGAAGTTTAGAAAACTTGAGTTTTAGCCATGGGTCCATTGTACAACTCTTGAAAGAAGAAAGCGTCAACTTTGTTCAATCAACGATATCTCAAAATTGACTTAATTGCTTTTGACGATTCCAAATCTTGGTGAAAGACGACATTTTGATAAACTAATTACGCTAAAGAAAGTTCAATTTTGGATTTCGGGAAGTTTAGAAAACTTGAGTTTTAGCCATGGGTCCATTGTACAACTCTTGAAAGAAGAAAGCGTCAACTTTGTTCAATCAACGATATCTCAAAATTGACTTAATTGCTTTTGACGATTCCAAATCTTGGTGAAAGACGACATTTTGATAAACTAATTACGCTAAAGAAAGTTTAATTTTGGATTTCGGGAAGTTTAGAAAACTTGAGTTTTAGCCATGGGTCCATTGTACAACTCTTGAAAGAAGAAAGCGTCAACTTTGTTCAATCAACGATATCTCAAAATTGACTTAATTGCTTTTGACGATTCCAAATCTTGGTGAAAGACGACATTTTGATAAACTAATTACGCTAAAGAAAGTTTAATTTTGGATTTCGGGAAGTTTAGAAAACTTGAGTTTTAGCCATGGGTCCATTGTACAACTCTTGAAAGAAGAAAGCGTCAACTTTGTTCAATCAACGATATCTCAAAATTGACTTAATTGCTTTTGACGATTCCAAATCTTGGTGAAAGACGACATTTTGATAAACTAATTACGCTAAAGAAAGTTTAATTTTGGATTTCGGGAAGTTTAGAAAACTTGAGTTTTAGCCATGGGTCCATTGTACAACTCTTGAAAGAAGAAAGCGTCAACTTTGTTCAATCAACGATATCTCAAAATTGACTTAATTGCTTTTGACGATTCCAAATCTTGGTGAAAGACGACATTTTGATAAACTAATTACGCTAAAGAAAGTTTAATTTTGGATTTCGGGAAGTTTAGAAAACTTGAGTTTTAGCCATGGGTCCATTGTACAACTCTTGAAAGAAGAAAGCGTCAACTTTGTTCAATCAACGATATCTCAAAATTGACTTAATTGCTTTTGACGATTCCAAATCTTGGTGAAAGACGACATTTTGATAAACTAATTACGCTAAAGAAAGTTTAATTTTGGATTTCGGGAAGTTTAGAAAACTTGAGTTTTAGCCATGGGTCCATTGTACAACTCTTGAAAGAAGAAAGCGTCAACTTTGTTCAATCAACGATATCTCAAAATTGACTTAATTGCTTTTGACGATTCCAAATCTTGGTGAAAGACGACATTTTGATAAACTAATTACGCTAAAGAAAGTTTAATTTTGGATTTCGGGAAGTTTAGAAAACTTGAGTTTTAGCCATGGGTCCATTGTACAACTCTTGAAAGAAGAAAGCGTCAACTTTGTTCAATCAACGATATCTCAAAATTGACTTAATTGCTTTTGACGATTCCAAATCTTGGTGAAAGACGACATTTTGATAAACTAATTACGCTAAAGAAAGTTTAATTTTGGATTTCGGGAAGTTTAGAAAACTTGAGTTTTAGCCATGGGTCCATTGTACAACTCTTGAAAGAAGAAAGCGTCAACTTTGTTCAATCAACGATATCTCAAAATTGACTTAATTGCTTTTGACGATTCCAAATCTTGGTGAAAGACGACATTTTGATAAACTAATTACGCTAAAGAAAGTTAATTTTGGATTTCGGGAAGTTTAGAAAACTTGAGTTTTAGCCATGGGTCCATTGTACAACTCTTGAAAGAAGAAAGCGTCAACTTTGTTCAATCAACGATATCTCAAAATTGACTTAATTGCTTTTGACGATTCCAAATCTTGGTGAAAGACGACATTTTGATAAACTAATTACGCTAAAGAAAGTTTAATTTTGGATTTCGGGAAGTTTAGAAAACTTGAGTTTTAGCCATGGGTCCATTGTACAACTCTTGAAAGAAGAAAGCGTCAACTTTGTTCAATCAACGATATCTCAAAATTGACTTAATTGCTTTTGACGATTCCAAATCTTGGTGAAAGACGACATTTTGATAAACTAATTACGCTAAAGAAAGTTTAATTTTGGATTTCGGGAAGTTTAGAAAACTTGAGTTTTAGCCATGGGTCCATTGTACAACTCTTGAAAGAAGAAAGCGTCAACTTTGTTCAATCAACGATATCTCAAAATTGACTTAATTGCTTTTGACGATTCCAAATCTTGGTGAAAGACGACATTTTGATAAACTAATTACGCTAAAGAAAGTTTAATTTTGGATTTCGGGAAGTTTAGAAAACTTGAGTTTTAGCCATGGGTCCATTGTACAACTCTTGAAAGAAGAAAGCGTCAACTTTGTTCAATCAACGATATCTCAAAATTGACTTAATTGCTTTTGACGATTCCAAATCTTGGTGAAAGACGACATTTTGATAAACTAATTACGCTAAAGAAAGTTTAATTTTGGATTTCGGGAAGTTTAGAAAACTTGAGTTTTAGCCATGGGTCCATTGTACAACTCTTGAAAGAAGAAAGCGTCAACTTTGTTCAATCAACGATATCTCAAAATTGACTTAATTGCTTTTGACGATTCCAAATCTTGGTGAAAGACGACATTTTGATAAACTAATTACGCTAAAGAAAGTTTAATTTTGGATTTCGGGAAGTTTAGAAAACTTGAGTTTTAGCCATGGGTCCATTGTACAACTCTTGAAAGAAGAAAGCGTCAACTTTGTTCAATCAACGATATCTCAAAATTGACTTAATTGCTTTTGACGATTCCAAATCTTGGTGAAAGACGACATTTTGATAAACTAATTACGCTAAAGAAAGTTTAATTTTGGATTTCGGGAAGTTTAGAAAACTTGAGTTTTAGCCATGGGTCCATTGTACAACTCTTGAAAGAAGAAAGCGTCAACTTTGTTCAATCAACGATATCTCAAAATTGACTTAATTGCTTTTGACGATTCCAAATCTTGGTGAAAGACGACATTTTGATAAACTAATTACGCTAAAGAAAGTTTAATTTTGGATTTCGGGAAGTTTAGAAAACTTGAGTTTTAGCCATGGGTCCATTGTACAACTCTTGAAAGAAGAAAGCGTCAACTTTGTTCAATCAACGATATCTCAAAATTGACTTAATTGCTTTTGACGATTCCAAATCTTGGTGAAAGACGACATTTTGATAAACTAATTACGCTAAAGAAAGTTTAATTTTGGATTTCGGGAAGTTTAGAAAACTTGAGTTTTAGCCATGGGTCCATTGTACAACTCTTGAAAGAAGAAAGCGTCAACTTTGTTCAATCAACGATATCTCAAAATTGACTTAATTGCTTTTGACGATTCCAAATCTTGGTGAAAGACGACATTTTGATAAACTAATTACGCTAAAGAAAGTTTAATTTTGGATTTCGGGAAGTTTAGAAAACTTGAGTTTTAGCCATGGGTCCATTGTACAACTCTTGAAAGAAGAAAGCGTCAACTTTGTTCAATCAACGATATCTCAAAATTGACTTAATTGCTTTTGACGATTCCAAATCTTGGTGAAAGACGACATTTTGATAAACTAATTACGCTAAAGAAAGTTTAATTTTGGATTTCGGGAAGTTTAGAAAACTTGAGTTTTAGCCATGGGTCCATTGTACAACTCTTGAAAGAAGAAAGCGTCAACTTTGTTCAATCAACGATATCTCAAAATTGACTTAATTGCTTTTGACGATTCCAAATCTTGGTGAAAGACGACATTTTGATAAACTAATTACGCTAAAGAAAGTTTAATTTTGGATTTCGGGAAGTTTAGAAAACTTGAGTTTTAGCCATGGGTCCATTGTACAACTCTTGAAAGAAGAAAGCGTCAACTTTGTTCAATCAACGATATCTCAAAATTGACTTAATTGCTTTTGACGATTCCAAATCTTGGTGAAAGACGACATTTTGATAAACTAATTACGCTAAAGAAAGTTTAATTTTGGATTTCGGGAAGTTTAGAAAACTTGAGTTTTAGCCATGGGTCCATTGTACAACTCTTGAAAGAAGAAAGCGTCAACTTTGTTCAATCAACGATATCTCAAAATTGACTTAATTGCTTTTGACGATTCCAAATCTTGGTGAAAGACGACATTTTGATAAACTAATTACGCTAAAGAAAGTTTAATTTTGGATTTCGGGAAGTTTAGAAAACTTGAGTTTTAGCCATGGGTCCATTGTACAACTCTTGAAAGAAGAAAGCGTCAACTTTGTTCAATCAACGATATCTCAAAATTGACTTAATTGCTTTTGACGATTCCAAATCTTGGTGAAAGACGACATTTTGATAAACTAATTACGCTAAAGAAAGTTTAATTTTGGATTTCGGGAAGTTTAGAAAACTTGAGTTTTAGCCATGGGTCCATTGTACAACTCTTGAAAGAAGAAAGCGTCAACTTTGTTCAATCAACGATATCTCAAAATTGACTTAATTGCTTTTGACGATTCCAAATCTTGGTGAAAGACGACATTTTGATAAACTAATTACGCTAAAGAAAGTTTAATTTTGGATTTCGGGAAGTTTAGAAAACTTGAGTTTTAGCCATGGGTCCATTGTACAACTCTTGAAAGAAGAAAGCGTCAACTTTGTTCAATCAACGATATCTCAAAATTGACTTAATTGCTTTTGACGATTCCAAATCTTGGTGAAAGACGACATTTTGATAAACTAATTACGCTAAAGAAAGTTCAATTTTGGATTTCGGGAAGTTTAGAAAACTTGAGTTTTAGCCATGGGTCCATTGTACAACTCTTGAAAGAAGAAAGCGTCAACTTTGTTCAATCAACGATATCTCAAAATTGACTTAATTGCTTTTGACGATTCCAAATCTTGGTGAAAGACGACATTTTGATAAACTAATTACGCTAAAGAAAGTTTAATTTTGGATTTCGGGAAGTTTAGAAAACTTGAGTTTTAGCCATGGGTCCATTGTACAACTCTTGAAAGAAGAAAGCGTCAACTTTGTTCAATCAACGATATCTCAAAATTGACTTAATTGCTTTTGACGATTCCAAATCTTGGTGAAAGACGACATTTTGATAAACTAATTACGCTAAAGAAAGTTTAATTTTGGATTTCGGGAAGTTTAGAAAACTTGAGTTTTAGCCATGGGTCCATTGTACAACTCTTGAAAGAAGAAAGCGTCAACTTTGTTCAATCAACGATATCTCAAAATTGACTTAATTGCTTTTGACGATTCCAAATCTTGGTGAAAGACGACATTTTGATAAACTAATTACGCTAAAGAAAGTTTAATTTTGGATTTCGGGAAGTTTAGAAAACTTGAGTTTTAGCCATGGGTCCATTGTACAACTCTTGAAAGAAGAAAGCGTCAACTTTGTTCAATCAACGATATCTCAAAATTGACTTAATTGCTTTTGACGATTCCAAATCTTGGTGAAAGACGACATTTTGATAAACTAATTACGCTAAAGAAAGTTTAATTTTGGATTTCGGGAAGTTTAGAAAACTTGAGTTTTAGCCATGGGTCCATTGTACAACTCTTGAAAGAAGAAAGCGTCAACTTTGTTCAATCAACGATATCTCAAAATTGACTTAATTGCTTTTGACGATTCCAAATCTTGGTGAAAGACGACATTTTGATAAACTAATTACGCTAAAGAAAGTTTAATTTTGGATTTCGGGAAGTTTAGAAAACTTGAGTTTTAGCCATGGGTCCATTGTACAACTCTTGAAAGAAGAAAGCGTCAACTTTGTTCAATCAACGATATCTCAAAATTGACTTAATTGCTTTTGACGATTCCAAATCTTGGTGAAAGACGACATTTTGATAAACTAATTACGCTAAAGAAAGTTTAATTTTGGATTTCGGGAAGTTTAGAAAACTTGAGTTTTAGCCATGGGTCCATTGTACAACTCTTGAAAGAAGAAAGCGTCAACTTTGTTCAATCAACGATATCTCAAAATTGACTTAATTGCTTTTGACGATTCCAAATCTTGGTGAAAGACGACATTTTGATAAACTAATTACGCTAAAGAAAGTTTAATTTTGGATTTCGGGAAGTTTAGAAAACTTGAGTTTTAGCCATGGGTCCATTGTACAACTCTTGAAAGAAGAAAGCGTCAACTTTGTTCAATCAACGATATCTCAAAATTGACTTAATTGCTTTTGACGATTCCAAATCTTGGTGAAAGACGACATTTTGATAAACTAATTACGCTAAAGAAAGTTTAATTTTGGATTTCGGGAAGTTTAGAAAACTTGAGTTTTAGCCATGGGTCCATTGTACAACTCTTGAAAGAAGAAAGCGTCAACTTTGTTCAATCAACGATATCTCAAAATTGACTTAATTGCTTTTGACGATTCCAAATCTTGGTGAAAGACGACATTTTGATAAACTAATTACGCTAAAGAAAGTTTAATTTTGGATTTCGGGAAGTTTAGAAAACTTGAGTTTTAGCCATGGGTCCATTGTACAACTCTTGAAAGAAGAAAGCGTCAACTTTGTTCAATCAACGATATCTCAAAATTGACTTAATTGCTTTTGACGATTCCAAATCTTGGTGAAAGACGACATTTTGATAAACTAATTACGCTAAAGAAAGTTTAATTTTGGATTTCGGGAAGTTTAGAAAACTTGAGTTTTAGCCATGGGTCCATTGTACAACTCTTGAAAGAAGAAAGCGTCAACTTTGTTCAATCAACGATATCTCAAAATTGACTTAATTGCTTTTGACGATTCCAAATCTTGGTGAAAGACGACATTTTGATAAACTAATTACGCTAAAGAAAGTTTAATTTTGGATTTCGGGAAGTTTAGAAAACTTGAGTTTTAGCCATGGGTCCATTGTACAACTCTTGAAAGAAGAAAGCGTCAACTTTGTTCAATCAACGATATCTCAAAATTGACTTAATTGCTTTTGACGATTCCAAATCTTGGTGAAAGACGACATTTTGATAAACTAATTACGCTAAAGAAAGTTTAATTTTGGATTTCGGGAAGTTTAGAAAACTTGAGTTTTAGCCATGGGTCCATTGTACAACTCTTGAAAGAAGAAAGCGTCAACTTTGTTCAATCAACGATATCTCAAAATTGACTTAATTGCTTTTGACGATTCCAAATCTTGGTGAAAGACGACATTTTGATAAACTAATTACGCTAAAGAAAGTTTAATTTTGGATTTCGGGAAGTTTAGAAAACTTGAGTTTTAGCCATGGGTCCATTGTACAACTCTTGAAAGAAGAAAGCGTCAACTTTGTTCAATCAACGATATCTCAAAATTGACTTAATTGCTTTTGACGATTCCAAATCTTGGTGAAAGACGACATTTTGATAAACTAATTACGCTAAAGAAAGTTTAATTTTGGATTTCGGGAAGTTTAGAAAACTTGAGTTTTAGCCATGGGTCCATTGTACAACTCTTGAAAGAAGAAAGCGTCAACTTTGTTCAATCAACGATATCTCAAAATTGACTTAATTGCTTTTGACGATTCCAAATCTTGGTGAAAGACGACATTTTGATAAACTAATTACGCTAAAGAAAGTTTAATTTTGGATTTCGGGAAGTTTAGAAAACTTGAGTTTTAGCCATGGGTCCATTGTACAACTCTTGAAAGAAGAAAGCGTCAACTTTGTTCAATCAACGATATCTCAAAATTGACTTAATTGCTTTTGACGATTCCAAATCTTGGTGAAAGACGACATTTTGATAAACTAATTACGCTAAAGAAAGTTTAATTTTGGATTTCGGGAAGTTTAGAAAACTTGAGTTTTAGCCATGGGTCCATTGTACAACTCTTGAAAGAAGAAAGCGTCAACTTTGTTCAATCAACGATATCTCAAAATTGACTTAATTGCTTTTGACGATTCCAAATCTTGGTGAAAGACGACATTTTGATAAACTAATTACGCTAAAGAAAGTTTAATTTTGGATTTCGGGAAGTTTAGAAAACTTGAGTTTTAGCCATGGGTCCATTGTACAACTCTTGAAAGAAGAAAGCGTCAACTTTGTTCAATCAACGATATCTCAAAATTGACTTAATTGCTTTTGACGATTCCAAATCTTGGTGAAAGACGACATTTTGATAAACTAATTACGCTAAAGAAAGTTTAATTTTGGATTTCGGGAAGTTTAGAAAACTTGAGTTTTAGCCATGGGTCCATTGTACAACTCTTGAAAGAAGAAAGCGTCAACTTTGTTCAATCAACGATATCTCAAAATTGACTTAATTGCTTTTGACGATTCCAAATCTTGGTGAAAGACGACATTTTGATAAACTAATTACGCTAAAGAAAGTTTAATTTTGGATTTCGGGAAGTTTAGAAAACTTGAGTTTTAGCCATGGGTCCATTGTACAACTCTTGAAAGAAGAAAGCGTCAACTTTGTTCAATCAACGATATCTCAAAATTGACTTAATTGCTTTTGACGATTCCAAATCTTGGTGAAAGACGACATTTTGATAAACTAATTACGCTAAAGAAAGTTTAATTTTGGATTTCGGGAAGTTTAGAAAACTTGAGTTTTAGCCATGGGTCCATTGTACAACTCTTGAAAGAAGAAAGCGTCAACTTTGTTCAATCAACGATATCTCAAAATTGACTTAATTGCTTTTGACGATTCCAAATCTTGGTGAAAGACGACATTTTGATAAACTAATTACGCTAAAGAAAGTTTAATTTTGGATTTCGGGAAGTTTAGAAAACTTGAGTTTTAGCCATGGGTCCATTGTACAACTCTTGAAAGAAGAAAGCGTCAACTTTGTTCAATCAACGATATCTCAAAATTGACTTAATTGCTTTTGACGATTCCAAATCTTGGTGAAAGACGACATTTTGATAAACTAATTACGCTAAAGAAAGTTTAATTTTGGATTTCGGGAAGTTTAGAAAACTTGAGTTTTAGCCATGGGTCCATTGTACAACTCTTGAAAGAAGAAAGCGTCAACTTTGTTCAATCAACGATATCTCAAAATTGACTTAATTGCTTTTGACGATTCCAAATCTTGGTGAAAGACGACATTTTGATAAACTAATTACGCTAAAGAAAGTTAATTTTGGATTTCGGGAAGTTTAGAAAACTTGAGTTTTAGCCATGGGTCCATTGTACAACTCTTGAAAGAAGAAAGCGTCAACTTTGTTCAATCAACGATATCTCAAAATTGACTTAATTGCTTTTGACGATTCCAAATCTTGGTGAAAGACGACATTTTGATAAACTAATTACGCTAAAGAAAGTTTAATTTTGGATTTCGGGAAGTTTAGAAAACTTGAGTTTTAGCCATGGGTCCATTGTACAACTCTTGAAAGAAGAAAGCGTCAACTTTGTTCAATCAACGATATCTCAAAATTGACTTAATTGCTTTTGACGATTCCAAATCTTGGTGAAAGACGACATTTTGATAAACTAATTACGCTAAAGAAAGTTCAATTTTGGATTTCGGGAAGTTTAGAAAACTTGAGTTTTAGCCATGGGTCCATTGTACAACTCTTGAAAGAAGAAAGCGTCAACTTTGTTCAATCAACGATATCTCAAAATTGACTTAATTGCTTTTGACGATTCCAAATCTTGGTGAAAGACGACATTTTGATAAACTAATTACGCTAAAGAAAGTTCAATTTTGGATTTCGGGAAGTTTAGAAAACTTGAGTTTTAGCCATGGGTCCATTGTACAACTCTTGAAAGAAGAAAGCGTCAACTTTGTTCAATCAACGATATCTCAAAATTGACTTAATTGCTTTTGACGATTCCAAATCTTGGTGAAAGACGACATTTTGATAAACTAATTACGCTAAAGAAAGTTTAATTTTGGATTTCGGGAAGTTTAGAAAACTTGAGTTTTAGCCATGGGTCCATTGTACAACTCTTGAAAGAAGAAAGCGTCAACTTTGTTCAATCAACGATATCTCAAAATTGACTTAATTGCTTTTGACGATTCCAAATCTTGGTGAAAGACGACATTTTGATAAACTAATTACGCTAAAGAAAGTTTAATTTTGGATTTCGGGAAGTTTAGAAAACTTGAGTTTTAGCCATGGGTCCATTGTACAACTCTTGAAAGAAGAAAGCGTCAACTTTGTTCAATCAACGATATCTCAAAATTGACTTAATTGCTTTTGACGATTCCAAATCTTGGTGAAAGACGACATTTTGATAAACTAATTACGCTAAAGAAAGTTTAATTTTGGATTTCGGGAAGTTTAGAAAACTTGAGTTTTAGCCATGGGTCCATTGTACAACTCTTGAAAGAAGAAAGCGTCAACTTTGTTCAATCAACGATATCTCAAAATTGACTTAATTGCTTTTGACGATTCCAAATCTTGGTGAAAGACGACATTTTGATAAACTAATTACGCTAAAGAAAGTTTAATTTTGGATTTCGGGAAGTTTAGAAAACTTGAGTTTTAGCCATGGGTCCATTGTACAACTCTTGAAAGAAGAAAGCGTCAACTTTGTTCAATCAACGATATCTCAAAATTGACTTAATTGCTTTTGACGATTCCAAATCTTGGTGAAAGACGACATTTTGATAAACTAATTACGCTAAAGAAAGTTTAATTTTGGATTTCGGGAAGTTTAGAAAACTTGAGTTTTAGCCATGGGTCCATTGTACAACTCTTGAAAGAAGAAAGCGTCAACTTTGTTCAATCAACGATATCTCAAAATTGACTTAATTGCTTTTGACGATTCCAAATCTTGGTGAAAGACGACATTTTGATAAACTAATTACGCTAAAGAAAGTTTAATTTTGGATTTCGGGAAGTTTAGAAAACTTGAGTTTTAGCCATGGGTCCATTGTACAACTCTTGAAAGAAGAAAGCGTCAACTTTGTTCAATCAACGATATCTCAAAATTGACTTAATTGCTTTTGACGATTCCAAATCTTGGTGAAAGACGACATTTTGATAAACTAATTACGCTAAAGAAAGTTTAATTTTGGATTTCGGGAAGTTTAGAAAACTTGAGTTTTAGCCATGGGTCCATTGTACAACTCTTGAAAGAAGAAAGCGTCAACTTTGTTCAATCAACGATATCTCAAAATTGACTTAATTGCTTTTGACGATTCCAAATCTTGGTGAAAGACGACATTTTGATAAACTAATTACGCTAAAGAAAGTTTAATTTTGGATTTCGGGAAGTTTAGAAAACTTGAGTTTTAGCCATGGGTCCATTGTACAACTCTTGAAAGAAGAAAGCGTCAACTTTGTTCAATCAACGATATCTCAAAATTGACTTAATTGCTTTTGACGATTCCAAATCTTGGTGAAAGACGACATTTTGATAAACTAATTACGCTAAAGAAAGTTTAATTTTGGATTTCGGGAAGTTTAGAAAACTTGAGTTTTAGCCATGGGTCCATTGTACAACTCTTGAAAGAAGAAAGCGTCAACTTTGTTCAATCAACGATATCTCAAAATTGACTTAATTGCTTTTGACGATTCCAAATCTTGGTGAAAGACGACATTTTGATAAACTAATTACGCTAAAGAAAGTTTAATTTTGGATTTCGGGAAGTTTAGAAAACTTGAGTTTTAGCCATGGGTCCATTGTACAACTCTTGAAAGAAGAAAGCGTCAACTTTGTTCAATCAACGATATCTCAAAATTGACTTAATTGCTTTTGACGATTCCAAATCTTGGTGAAAGACGACATTTTGATAAACTAATTACGCTAAAGAAAGTTTAATTTTGGATTTCGGGAAGTTTAGAAAACTTGAGTTTTAGCCATGGGTCCATTGTACAACTCTTGAAAGAAGAAAGCGTCAACTTTGTTCAATCAACGATATCTCAAAATTGACTTAATTGCTTTTGACGATTCCAAATCTTGGTGAAAGACGACATTTTGATAAACTAATTACGCTAAAGAAAGTTTAATTTTGGATTTCGGGAAGTTTAGAAAACTTGAGTTTTAGCCATGGGTCCATTGTACAACTCTTGAAAGAAGAAAGCGTCAACTTTGTTCAATCAACGATATCTCAAAATTGACTTAATTGCTTTTGACGATTCCAAATCTTGGTGAAAGACGACATTTTGATAAACTAATTACGCTAAAGAAAGTTTAATTTTGGATTTCGGGAAGTTTAGAAAACTTGAGTTTTAGCCATGGGTCCATTGTACAACTCTTGAAAGAAGAAAGCGTCAACTTTGTTCAATCAACGATATCTCAAAATTGACTTAATTGCTTTTGACGATTCCAAATCTTGGTGAAAGACGACATTTTGATAAACTAATTACGCTAAAGAAAGTTTAATTTTGGATTTCGGGAAGTTTAGAAAACTTGAGTTTTAGCCATGGGTCCATTGTACAACTCTTGAAAGAAGAAAGCGTCAACTTTGTTCAATCAACGATATCTCAAAATTGACTTAATTGCTTTTGACGATTCCAAATCTTGGTGAAAGACGACATTTTGATAAACTAATTACGCTAAAGAAAGTTCAATTTTGGATTTCGGGAAGTTTAGAAAACTTGAGTTTTAGCCATGGGTCCATTGTACAACTCTTGAAAGAAGAAAGCGTCAACTTTGTTCAATCAACGATATCTCAAAATTGACTTAATTGCTTTTGACGATTCCAAATCTTGGTGAAAGACGACATTTTGATAAACTAATTACGCTAAAGAAAGTTTAATTTTGGATTTCGGGAAGTTTAGAAAACTTGAGTTTTAGCCATGGGTCCATTGTACAACTCTTGAAAGAAGAAAGCGTCAACTTTGTTCAATCAACGATATCTCAAAATTGACTTAATTGCTTTTGACGATTCCAAATCTTGGTGAAAGACGACATTTTGATAAACTAATTACGCTAAAGAAAGTTTAATTTTGGATTTCGGGAAGTTTAGAAAACTTGAGTTTTAGCCATGGGTCCATTGTACAACTCTTGAAAGAAGAAAGCGTCAACTTTGTTCAATCAACGATATCTCAAAATTGACTTAATTGCTTTTGACGATTCCAAATCTTGGTGAAAGACGACATTTTGATAAACTAATTACGCTAAAGAAAGTTTAATTTTGGATTTCGGGAAGTTTAGAAAACTTGAGTTTTAGCCATGGGTCCATTGTACAACTCTTGAAAGAAGAAAGCGTCAACTTTGTTCAATCAACGATATCTCAAAATTGACTTAATTGCTTTTGACGATTCCAAATCTTGGTGAAAGACGACATTTTGATAAACTAATTACGCTAAAGAAAGTTTAATTTTGGATTTCGGGAAGTTTAGAAAACTTGAGTTTTAGCCATGGGTCCATTGTACAACTCTTGAAAGAAGAAAGCGTCAACTTTGTTCAATCAACGATATCTCAAAATTGACTTAATTGCTTTTGACGATTCCAAATCTTGGTGAAAGACGACATTTTGATAAACTAATTACGCTAAAGAAAGTTTAATTTTGGATTTCGGGAAGTTTAGAAAACTTGAGTTTTAGCCATGGGTCCATTGTACAACTCTTGAAAGAAGAAAGCGTCAACTTTGTTCAATCAACGATATCTCAAAATTGACTTAATTGCTTTTGACGATTCCAAATCTTGGTGAAAGACGACATTTTGATAAACTAATTACGCTAAAGAAAGTTTAATTTTGGATTTCGGGAAGTTTAGAAAACTTGAGTTTTAGCCATGGGTCCATTGTACAACTCTTGAAAGAAGAAAGCGTCAACTTTGTTCAATCAACGATATCTCAAAATTGACTTAATTGCTTTTGACGATTCCAAATCTTGGTGAAAGACGACATTTTGATAAACTAATTACGCTAAAGAAAGTTTAATTTTGGATTTCGGGAAGTTTAGAAAACTTGAGTTTTAGCCATGGGTCCATTGTACAACTCTTGAAAGAAGAAAGCGTCAACTTTGTTCAATCAACGATATCTCAAAATTGACTTAATTGCTTTTGACGATTCCAAATCTTGGTGAAAGACGACATTTTGATAAACTAATTACGCTAAAGAAAGTTTAATTTTGGATTTCGGGAAGTTTAGAAAACTTGAGTTTTAGCCATGGGTCCATTGTACAACTCTTGAAAGAAGAAAGCGTCAACTTTGTTCAATCAACGATATCTCAAAATTGACTTAATTGCTTTTGACGATTCCAAATCTTGGTGAAAGACGACATTTTGATAAACTAATTACGCTAAAGAAAGTTTAATTTTGGATTTCGGGAAGTTTAGAAAACTTGAGTTTTAGCCATGGGTCCATTGTACAACTCTTGAAAGAAGAAAGCGTCAACTTTGTTCAATCAACGATATCTCAAAATTGACTTAATTGCTTTTGACGATTCCAAATCTTGGTGAAAGACGACATTTTGATAAACTAATTACGCTAAAGAAAGTTCAATTTTGGATTTCGGGAAGTTTAGAAAACTTGAGTTTTAGCCATGGGTCCATTGTACAACTCTTGAAAGAAGAAAGCGTCAACTTTGTTCAATCAACGATATCTCAAAATTGACTTAATTGCTTTTGACGATTCCAAATCTTGGTGAAAGACGACATTTTGATAAACTAATTACGCTAAAGAAAGTTCAATTTTGGATTTCGGGAAGTTTAGAAAACTTGAGTTTTAGCCATGGGTCCATTGTACAACTCTTGAAAGAAGAAAGCGTCAACTTTGTTCAATCAACGATATCTCAAAATTGACTTAATTGCTTTTGACGATTCCAAATCTTGGTGAAAGACGACATTTTGATAAACTAATTACGCTAAAGAAAGTTTAATTTTGGATTTCGGGAAGTTTAGAAAACTTGAGTTTTAGCCATGGGTCCATTGTACAACTCTTGAAAGAAGAAAGCGTCAACTTTGTTCAATCAACGATATCTCAAAATTGACTTAATTGCTTTTGACGATTCCAAATCTTGGTGAAAGACGACATTTTGATAAACTAATTACGCTAAAGAAAGTTTAATTTTGGATTTCGGGAAGTTTAGAAAACTTGAGTTTTAGCCATGGGTCCATTGTACAACTCTTGAAAGAAGAAAGCGTCAACTTTGTTCAATCAACGATATCTCAAAATTGACTTAATTGCTTTTGACGATTCCAAATCTTGGTGAAAGACGACATTTTGATAAACTAATTACGCTAAAGAAAGTTTAATTTTGGATTTCGGGAAGTTTAGAAAACTTGAGTTTTAGCCATGGGTCCATTGTACAACTCTTGAAAGAAGAAAGCGTCAACTTTGTTCAATCAACGATATCTCAAAATTGACTTAATTGCTTTTGACGATTCCAAATCTTGGTGAAAGACGACATTTTGATAAACTAATTACGCTAAAGAAAGTTCAATTTTGGATTTCGGGAAGTTTAGAAAACTTGAGTTTTAGCCATGGGTCCATTGTACAACTCTTGAAAGAAGAAAGCGTCAACTTTGTTCAATCAACGATATCTCAAAATTGACTTAATTGCTTTTGACGATTCCAAATCTTGGTGAAAGACGACATTTTGATAAACTAATTACGCTAAAGAAAGTTTAATTTTGG
Source organism: Diospyros lotus (assembly GCF_014633365.1). Lineage (NCBI taxonomy): Eukaryota > Viridiplantae > Streptophyta > Magnoliopsida > Ericales > Ebenaceae > Diospyros > Diospyros lotus. The sequence goes on along the minus strand of NW_026267112.1, from coordinate 37,641 downwards.
ATTTCGGGAAGTTTAGAAAACTTGAGTTTTAGCCATGGGTCCATTGTACAACTCTTGAAAGAAGAAAGCGTCAACTTTGTTCAATCAACGATATCTCAAAATTGACTTAATTGCTTTTGACGATTCCAAATCTTGGTGAAAGACGACATTTTGATAAACTAATTACGCTAAAGAAAGTTTAATTTTGGATTTCGGGAAGTTTAGAAAACTTGAGTTTTAGCCATGGGTCCATTGTACAACTCTTGAAAGAAGAAAGCGTCAACTTTGTTCAATCAACGATATCTCAAAATTGACTTAATTGCTTTTGACGATTCCAAATCTTGGTGAAAGACGACATTTTGATAAACTAATTACGCTAAAGAAAGTTTAATTTTGGATTTCGGGAAGTTTAGAAAACTTGAGTTTTAGCCATGGGTCCATTGTACAACTCTTGAAAGAAGAAAGCGTCAACTTTGTTCAATCAACGATATCTCAAAATTGACTTAATTGCTTTTGACGATTCCAAATCTTGGTGAAAGACGACATTTTGATAAACTAATTACGCTAAAGAAAGTTTAATTTTGGATTTCGGGAAGTTTAGAAAACTTGAGTTTTAGCCATGGGTCCATTGTACAACTCTTGAAAGAAGAAAGCGTCAACTTTGTTCAATCAACGATATCTCAAAATTGACTTAATTGCTTTTGACGATTCCAAATCTTGGTGAAAGACGACATTTTGATAAACTAATTACGCTAAAGAAAGTTTAATTTTGGATTTCGGGAAGTTTAGAAAACTTGAGTTTTAGCCATGGGTCCATTGTACAACTCTTGAAAGAAGAAAGCGTCAACTTTGTTCAATCAACGATATCTCAAAATTGACTTAATTGCTTTTGACGATTCCAAATCTTGGTGAAAGACGACATTTTGATAAACTAATTACGCTAAAGAAAGTTTAATTTTGGATTTCGGGAAGTTTAGAAAACTTGAGTTTTAGCCATGGGTCCATTGTACAACTCTTGAAAGAAGAAAGCGTCAACTTTGTTCAATCAACGATATCTCAAAATTGACTTAATTGCTTTTGACGATTCCAAATCTTGGTGAAAGACGACATTTTGATAAACTAATTACGCTAAAGAAAGTTTAATTTTGGATTTCGGGAAGTTTAGAAAACTTGAGTTTTAGCCATGGGTCCATTGTACAACTCTTGAAAGAAGAAAGCGTCAACTTTGTTCAATCAACGATATCTCAAAATTGACTTAATTGCTTTTGACGATTCCAAATCTTGGTGAAAGACGACATTTTGATAAACTAATTACGCTAAAGAAAGTTTAATTTTGGATTTCGGGAAGTTTAGAAAACTTGAGTTTTAGCCATGGGTCCATTGTACAACTCTTGAAAGAAGAAAGCGTCAACTTTGTTCAATCAACGATATCTCAAAATTGACTTAATTGCTTTTGACGATTCCAAATCTTGGTGAAAGACGACATTTTGATAAACTAATTACGCTAAAGAAAGTTTAATTTTGGATTTCGGGAAGTTTAGAAAACTTGAGTTTTAGCCATGGGTCCATTGTACAACTCTTGAAAGAAGAAAGCGTCAACTTTGTTCAATCAACGATATCTCAAAATTGACTTAATTGCTTTTGACGATTCCAAATCTTGGTGAAAGACGACATTTTGATAAACTAATTACGCTAAAGAAAGTTTAATTTTGGATTTCGGGAAGTTTAGAAAACTTGAGTTTTAGCCATGGGTCCATTGTACAACTCTTGAAAGAAGAAAGCGTCAACTTTGTTCAATCAACGATATCTCAAAATTGACTTAATTGCTTTTGACGATTCCAAATCTTGGTGAAAGACGACATTTTGATAAACTAATTACGCTAAAGAAAGTTCAATTTTGGATTTCGGGAAGTTTAGAAAACTTGAGTTTTAGCCATGGGTCCATTGTACAACTCTTGAAAGAAGAAAGCGTCAACTTTGTTCAATCAACGATATCTCAAAATTGACTTAATTGCTTTTGACGATTCCAAATCTTGGTGAAAGACGACATTTTGATAAACTAATTACGCTAAAGAAAGTTTAATTTTGGATTTCGGGAAGTTTAGAAAACTTGAGTTTTAGCCATGGGTCCATTGTACAACTCTTGAAAGAAGAAAGCGTCAACTTTGTTCAATCAACGATATCTCAAAATTGACTTAATTGCTTTTGACGATTCCAAATCTTGGTGAAAGACGACATTTTGATAAACTAATTACGCTAAAGAAAGTTCAATTTTGGATTTCGGGAAGTTTAGAAAACTTGAGTTTTAGCCATGGGTCCATTGTACAACTCTTGAAAGAAGAAAGCGTCAACTTTGTTCAATCAACGATATCTCAAAATTGACTTAATTGCTTTTGACGATTCCAAATCTTGGTGAAAGACGACATTTTGATAAACTAATTACGCTAAAGAAAGTTCAATTTTGGATTTCGGGAAGTTTAGAAAACTTGAGTTTTAGCCATGGGTCCATTGTACAACTCTTGAAAGAAGAAAGCGTCAACTTTGTTCAATCAACGATATCTCAAAATTGACTTAATTGCTTTTGACGATTCCAAATCTTGGTGAAAGACGACATTTTGATAAACTAATTACGCTAAAGAAAGTTTAATTTTGGATTTCGGGAAGTTTAGAAAACTTGAGTTTTAGCCATGGGTCCATTGTACAACTCTTGAAAGAAGAAAGCGTCAACTTTGTTCAATCAACGATATCTCAAAATTGACTTAATTGCTTTTGACGATTCCAAATCTTGGTGAAAGACGACATTTTGATAAACTAATTACGCTAAAGAAAGTTCAATTTTGGATTTCGGGAAGTTTAGAAAACTTGAGTTTTAGCCATGGGTCCATTGTACAACTCTTGAAAGAAGAAAGCGTCAACTTTGTTCAATCAACGATATCTCAAAATTGACTTAATTGCTTTTGACGATTCCAAATCTTGGTGAAAGACGACATTTTGATAAACTAATTACGCTAAAGAAAGTTCAATTTTGGATTTCGGGAAGTTTAGAAAACTTGTGTTTTAGCCATGGGTCCATTGTACAACTCTTGAAAGAAGAAAGCGTCAACTTTGTTCAATCAACGATATCTCAAAATTGACTTAATTGCTTTTGACGATTCCAAATCTTGGTGAAAGACGACATTTTGATAAACTAATTACGCTAAAGAAAGTTCAATTTTGGATTTCGGGAAGTTTAGAAAACTTGAGTTTTAGCCATGGGTCCATTGTACAACTCTTGAAAGAAGAAAGCGTCAACTTTGTTCAATCAACGATATCTCAAAATTGACTTAATTGCTTTTGACGATTCCAAATCTTGGTGAAAGACGACATTTTGATAAACTAATTACGCTAAAGAAAGTTCAATTTTGGATTTCGGGAAGTTTAGAAAACTTGAGTTTTAGCCATGGGTCCATTGTACAACTCTTGAAAGAAGAAAGCGTCAACTTTGTTCAATCAACGATATCTCAAAATTGACTTAATTGCTTTTGACGATTCCAAATCTTGGTGAAAGACGACATTTTGATAAACTAATTACGCTAAAGAAAGTTTAATTTTGGATTTCGGGAAGTTTAGAAAACTTGAGTTTTAGCCATGGGTCCATTGTACAACTCTTGAAAGAAGAAAGCGTCAACTTTGTTCAATCAACGATATCTCAAAATTGACTTAATTGCTTTTGACGATTCCAAATCTTGGTGAAAGACGACATTTTGATAAACTAATTACGCTAAAGAAAGTTCAATTTTGGATTTCGGGAAGTTTAGAAAACTTGAGTTTTAGCCATGGGTCCATTGTACAACTCTTGAAAGAAGAAAGCGTCAACTTTGTTCAATCAACGATATCTCAAAATTGACTTAATTGCTTTTGACGATTCCAAATCTTGGTGAAAGACGACATTTTGATAAACTAATTACGCTAAAGAAAGTTTAATTTTGGATTTCGGGAAGTTTAGAAAACTTGAGTTTTAGCCATGGGTCCATTGTACAACTCTTGAAAGAAGAAAGCGTCAACTTTGTTCAATCAACGATATCTCAAAATTGACTTAATTGCTTTTGACGATTCCAAATCTTGGTGAAAGACGACATTTTGATAAACTAATTACGCTAAAGAAAGTTCAATTTTGGATTTCGGGAAGTTTAGAAAACTTGAGTTTTAGCCATGGGTCCATTGTACAACTCTTGAAAGAAGAAAGCGTCAACTTTGTTCAATCAACGATATCTCAAAATTGACTTAATTGCTTTTGACGATTCCAAATCTTGGTGAAAGACGACATTTTGATAAACTAATTACGCTAAAGAAAGTTTAATTTTGGATTTCGGGAAGTTTAGAAAACTTGAGTTTTAGCCATGGGTCCATTGTACAACTCTTGAAAGAAGAAAGCGTCAACTTTGTTCAATCAACGATATCTCAAAATTGACTTAATTGCTTTTGACGATTCCAAATCTTGGTGAAAGACGACATTTTGATAAACTAATTACGCTAAAGAAAGTTTAATTTTGGATTTCGGGAAGTTTAGAAAACTTGAGTTTTAGCCATGGGTCCATTGTACAACTCTTGAAAGAAGAAAGCGTCAACTTTGTTCAATCAACGATATCTCAAAATTGACTTAATTGCTTTTGACGATTCCAAATCTTGGTGAAAGACGACATTTTGATAAACTAATTACGCTAAAGAAAGTTCAATTTTGGATTTCGGGAAGTTTAGAAAACTTGAGTTTTAGCCATGGGTCCATTGTACAACTCTTGAAAGAAGAAAGCGTCAACTTTGTTCAATCAACGATATCTCAAAATTGACTTAATTGCTTTTGACGATTCCAAATCTTGGTGAAAGACGACATTTTGATAAACTAATTACGCTAAAGAAAGTTTAATTTTGGATTTCGGGAAGTTTAGAAAACTTGAGTTTTAGCCATGGGTCCATTGTACAACTCTTGAAAGAAGAAAGCGTCAACTTTGTTCAATCAACGATATCTCAAAATTGACTTAATTGCTTTTGACGATTCCAAATCTTGGTGAAAGACGACATTTTGATAAACTAATTACGCTAAAGAAAGTTCAATTTTGGATTTCGGGAAGTTTAGAAAACTTGAGTTTTAGCCATGGGTCCATTGTACAACTCTTGAAAGAAGAAAGCGTCAACTTTGTTCAATCAACGATATCTCAAAATTGACTTAATTGCTTTTGACGATTCCAAATCTTGGTGAAAGACGACATTTTGATAAACTAATTACGCTAAAGAAAGTTCAATTTTGGATTTCGGGAAGTTTAGAAAACTTGAGTTTTAGCCATGGGTCCATTGTACAACTCTTGAAAGAAGAAAGCGTCAACTTTGTTCAATCAACGATATCTCAAAATTGACTTAATTGCTTTTGACGATTCCAAATCTTGGTGAAAGACGACATTTTGATAAACTAATTACGCTAAAGAAAGTTTAATTTTGGATTTCGGGAAGTTTAGAAAACTTGAGTTTTAGCCATGGGTCCATTGTACAACTCTTGAAAGAAGAAAGCGTCAACTTTGTTCAATCAACGATATCTCAAAATTGACTTAATTGCTTTTGACGATTCCAAATCTTGGTGAAAGACGACATTTTGATAAACTAATTACGCTAAAGAAAGTTTAATTTTGGATTTCGGGAAGTTTAGAAAACTTGAGTTTTAGCCATGGGTCCATTGTACAACTCTTGAAAGAAGAAAGCGTCAACTTTGTTCAATCAACGATATCTCAAAATTGACTTAATTGCTTTTGACGATTCCAAATCTTGGTGAAAGACGACATTTTGATAAACTAATTACGCTAAAGAAAGTTTAATTTTGGATTTCGGGAAGTTTAGAAAACTTGAGTTTTAGCCATGGGTCCATTGTACAACTCTTGAAAGAAGAAAGCGTCAACTTTGTTCAATCAACGATATCTCAAAATTGACTTAATTGCTTTTGACGATTCCAAATCTTGGTGAAAGACGACATTTTGATAAACTAATTACGCTAAAGAAAGTTTAATTTTGGATTTCGGGAAGTTTAGAAAACTTGAGTTTTAGCCATGGGTCCATTGTACAACTCTTGAAAGAAGAAAGCGTCAACTTTGTTCAATCAACGATATCTCAAAATTGACTTAATTGCTTTTGACGATTCCAAATCTTGGTGAAAGACGACATTTTGATAAACTAATTACGCTAAAGAAAGTTTAATTTTGGATTTCGGGAAGTTTAGAAAACTTGAGTTTTAGCCATGGGTCCATTGTACAACTCTTGAAAAAGAAGAAAGCGTCAACTTTGTTCAATCAACGATATCTCAAAATTGACTTAATTGCTTTTGACGATTCCAAATCTTGGTGAAAGACGACATTTTGATAAACTAATTACGCTAAAGAAAGTTTAATTTTGGATTTCGGGAAGTTTAGAAAACTTGAGTTTTAGCCATGGGTCCATTGTAAACACTTGAAAGAAGAAAGCGTCAACTTTGTTCAATCAACGATATCTCAAAATTGACTTAATTGCTTTTGACGATTCCAAATCTTGGTGAAAGACGACATTTTGATAAACTAATTACGCTAAAGAAAGTTTAATTTTGGATTTCGGGAAGTTTAGAAAACTTGAGTTTTAGCCATGGGTCCATTGTACACTCTTGAAAGAAGAAAGCGTCAACTTTGTTCAATCAACGATATCTCAAAATTGACTTAATTGCTTTTGACGATTCCAAATCTTGGTGAAAGACGACATTTTGATAAACTAATTACGCTAAAGAAAGTTCAATTTTGGATTTCGGGAAGTTTAGAAAACTTGAAAGCCATGGGTCCATTGTGACACTTGCTTTCTAAGAAAGGTCAACTTTGTTCAATCAACGATATCTCAAAATTTACTTAATTGCTTTTGACGATTCCAAGTGGCTCTTGAGATATGAGCCTTATCATGACATTTTTAACCCTTTAACGAATGAATTTTCGCCACATTTATGGAGATTTGAGAAAATTGCTTTCATCCTACGGCGCCACGTGTCCTCGAGATATGAGCTTTCATTATTACTTTGTTCCTAATCAACGATGTGTCCCTCAAGATGTGACTTCATCATTGCTTCCATCCTACGGTGCCACGTGTCCCTCGAGATTGGTGTTTAATTATTACTTTTAAAGAATCCAAATTTTGGATTTCATGTAATCATTTCTACCCATGTGTCTCCATCCATATGGTGACATGTGTCCATTAATTGAATTTAATTCGGGTTTGAAATCCACAGCCACTTTTGATATCGTTTTGGAATCCAAAGTTAGGTTTAAATGAACTTTGAAGTCCATTGCCCTTAAGTCCCCTAAAGATCCTTGAATCTCACAAATTCCCAAGTCTTTGAGAACCTAAAGAAAATCGGGAAATCGTTTAATTTATTAAATAGAAATAGCTTACAAGTTTTAGGGTATTACATTCACCCCTCCTTAAAAGAAAATTTCGTCCTCGAAATTTATTCCATATTCTCTAACACATCAAAAAGATAAGGGTATTTCTGGCGCATCTCTTGTTCTCTTTCCCATGTGATGTCTTCAAGGTTGTGATGTCTCCATAACACTTTTACTAGCGGTATTGCTTTATTCCTCAGCACTTGCTCCTTTCGATCAAGAATTTCCACAGGTTCCTCTATAAATGACAAATTGTCTTGCAGCTCGACTACTTCTGCAGATGTCTGTTGAGATGGATCTGGCTCGAATTTCCTCAATTGAGATACATGAAAAACGTTGTGAATGTTAGATAGTGCTGGGGGTAAGGCCAATCTATATGCGACTGGTCCAACCCGTTCTAAAACTTCATATGGCCCGATGTACCGCGGGCTCAATTTTCCTTGCTTCTTTCCTCTGGAGATCATACGGAAAGGCGAAACCTTTAAGTATACATTATCCCCCATCTTGAACTCCAAATCTCTCCTTCGGTTATCCGCATAGGATTTTTGTCTACTTTGGGCAATCTTCATTCGTTCTTGAATCATTTTGATCTTTTCACTGGTCCTTTGTACCAATTCGGGACCCAAAAGTTGTCTCTCACCCACTTCCGTCCAGCAAAGCGGTGTCCTGCACTTCCTCCCATAGAGGGCTTCATAAGGCGCCATCCCGATGCTACTGTGATAGCTATTATTATATGCAAATTCAACCAATGGTAAGTGCTCTTCCCAACTCCTCGAAAAGTCAATTACACAAGCCCGTAGCATGTCTTCCAATGTTTGAATTGTTCTTTCCGACTGTCCGTCAGTTTGGGGATGATAAGCAGTGCTCAAACGTAACTGTGTTCCCAAACTTTGCTGCAAACTTTCCCAAAATCGAGAAGTAAATCTCGGGTCTCTATCGGAGACTATGCTGACCGGCGTCCCATGCAATCGAATTATCTCCTTAATGTAGAGTTGAGCCAATTTGCTTACTGAATGCCCAACCTTCATGGGTAAGAAGTGCGCAGATTTAGTTAGCCTGTCTACTATTACCCATATGGCATCATTTCCAGTGGGTGTTTTTGGCAATCCTATTACGAAATCCATGGTCACATGCTCCCATTTCCATTCGGGGATTTCTAGCGGTTGAAGTTTTCCAGCAGGTTTCTGATGCTCAGCTTTTATTCGTTGACAGGTATCACATTGAGCTACGTATCGAGCAACACTTTTCTTCATTCCTGGCCACCAGTACAAATCCCTCAAGTCTTTATACATCTTGGTAGCTCCGGGATGAATAGTATATTTAGCCCGATGTGCTTCTTCCAGAATTGCTTGCCTCAAATCCTTATCTCTGGGCACGTAGACTCGATTTTGGAATCGAAGCACTCCATTCGAGAAATCAAAATCAGGATTCTTAACTCGCCCTTGGTCATCCACCCAAGACTTTATCCTCGAATCCTCAGAAGTAGCTTGCCGAATCTGTTCTAGAAGATGAGAGTGAATTGTTAGGCTAGCGACGTAAACAGACATTTCTTTAGGCATCACATTCACTGTCAACTGGCTAAAAGCCTCCACCAGTTCCCATTCCTGAGACATCAAACTGGCCATCAACATAGGCCCTTTCCTACTTAGTGCATCAGCCACTAAGTTTGCCTTCCCAGGATGGTACTGGATTGTACAGTCGTAATCCTTCAAAAATTCCATCCATCGCCGCTGCCTCATATTCAAGTCTTTCTGAGAGAACAGATACTTCAAGCTTTTATGATCCGTGAAGACCTCAAATTTCTCACCATACAAATAGTGCCGCCAGAGCTTCAAGGCAAACACCACCGCAGCTAATTCTAAATCATGCGTGGGATAATTTCGTTCATGTGGATTTAACTGTCTAGATCCGTAAGCTATCACTTTCCCATATTGCATAAGGACACATCCCAATCCGTTTTTTGATGCATCAGTATATATCATGAATCCTCCTGACCCATTGGGCATTGACAAGATGGGTGCAGAAATCAACCTCCTTTTCAACTCATTGAAACTTTGCTCACAAGCTTCACTCCATTCGAATTTAACCCCCTTTTGGGTGAGTCGTGTGAGGGGCATAGCTATACGGGAAAATCCTTCCACAAATTTCCTATAGTAACCCGCTAGCCCTAAAAAGCTTTTTATTTCAGTCACCGTCTTAGGCGACCCCCAGCTTTTTATTGACTCGACTTTAGTGGGGTCCACTGCTATTCCATCCTCCGATATGACATGACCCAAGAAAGCTACCTTTCTCATCCAAAATTCGCATTTCGAAAATTTAGCATAAAGCTTATGTTTCTGAAGAGTCTCCAAAACAATCCTTAAATGTTGCTCATGTTCTTCCTCACTCTTTGAGTAAATCAAGATATCATCAATAAATACAATCACAAACTGATCCAGGTAAGATTTAAACACCCTATTCATTAGATCCATAAAAGCAGCAGGTGCATTGGTTAGCCCAAATGGCATTACCAAATACTCGTAGTGTCCATACCGTGATCTGAAAGCAGTTTTTGGAATGTCCTCTGCCCTAATTCTCAGTTGATAATATCCCGACCTCAAATCAATTTTAGAGAACACCCTCGCCCCTTGTAGCTGATCAAAGAGTTCATCAATCCTTGGCAACGGATACTTATTTTTGATGGTAACTTTGTTTAATTGGCGGTAATCTATACACATCCTTAAGCTCCCATCTTTCTTCTTTACAAATAATACTGGGGCTCCCCAAGGTGACACACTTGGCTGAATAAAACCCTTGTCTAAAAGGTCTTGGAGCTGACTTCTTAGCTCTTTTAGCTCTGCTGGGGCCATCCTATAAGGTGGTATAGATATCGGGTTTACCCCAGGTACAACTTTTATAGCAAATTCAATTTCCCGATGAGGGGGTAATCCTGGTAGGTCCTCTGGAAAAACTTGAGGAAATTCCTTTACCACAGGTATGTCACCTAATTCCCATTTCTTATTCTCAACCCCTTCGACACAAGCTAGATACCCATAAGCACCATTTTCCATCATTTTAATGGCCTTAAGCACAGTTATTCGCTTGATTTCCCCAATACTATCCTGACCTCGAAATTTCACCCAAGTTCCACACTCGTCTTGTAAGCTTACTACCTTTCTACGACAATCCACTTTGGCATTGTATTTAGATAGGAAATCCATCCCTAAGATTAGATCAAAATCTTGTATGTCCAGGGATATAAGCTCAATTGCCCACTCACCATTTCCAAATGAAATCTTCCCATCCTTATAACCCAAACGGGTTTCCATCTCTTTATTTAAAGGAGTGGCTATCACCATGGGGTAACTAAGTTCTTCCAACTCCAATTCTAAGCATCGTGTCAATGCATGAGATATGAATGAATGCGTGGATCCAGGATCTACCAGTACTTGTACCGAGGTATTAAGAAAGATCATCGTACCTTGAATTACTGCTGGATTTAAGGTCACATCTTCCTTTGACAGGTTGAATACGCGACCTTGGCGAAATCCTTGGCTCTCTTTATTTGCTCCCTGCTGACCTGGTCCCTTCCCTTGCGGACAATCCTTGGAAACATGGCCGGGTCGTTGACAATTGTAGCACACCCGTCCCTTCGTACATTCACGGATCATGTGGTCATTAGCTCCGCAATTATAGCACTTTGGGGTCTCTATCTTGCATGGCTTCCCTGAATGTGACTTCTGACATTTAGGGCAATTCTCTTTTTTCTTGAAATTTTTCCCTCGAGGTCCTAAGTTAGACCCTCTATCAAACTTCCTGTCTGTTGGGTTTTGGGATTCATTTCTCAAGGAGTTCATCCTCTCATGATTACTCTCCATAGTCTGGGCTTGAAAGACTACTTCTGCATACGTGCGTGGCCCGACAGAACTCAAGGCTTGTTGAATTTCCATTTTCAATCCTCCCAGGAATTTTTGAGCCTTGGCCTCCTCGTCCAAATTATAGATAGGCATATACTTAATGAGACGTGTGAACCTATCTTCATACTGGGCAACTGACATGCCCTTGGTCTGTCGCAGGTTCATGAACTCTCGGCTTTTCTCCATCTTCTTGCACAGAGGGAAGTACTTAGCATTGAAAAGTTCCTTAAATCGCGCCCATGAAACATTTGGCTCACCTTGCCCTTCAGGACTTCGTAAGGCCCTCTGCATCGTCTTCCACCATTGATCTGCCTCGTCTCGAAGTTGGAAAGTGGCACAACTAACCTTATCCTCCTCATCACAGCCAATGAAGTCAAAGATTTTCTCGATTTGTTCCACCCAATACTCGCTTTCGCAAGGATCGGCTCCTGCTTTCCCTCGAAAAATGGGTGGATTCAGTCGCTGAAATCGGTCGCTGATATCTGGACTTCGGGGATTGATATGCCCCGTTGGCTGTGTAGGTCGTGTCTCTTGCATGACGACAACCATGTTCTCAAGAATCCGCTCGACTCGGATCATCCGATCTCCATATTCTTGATTCCTCTCATGCGGTTGGCTACCCTGGGGTGCCTCTGTCCTTTCCTCCCGAACTTCATTTCCTTGCCTACAGTTCCGGGTCCGACGGGTGTTCACCATCTGAAAACATCCACACAAGAAATCATAAGACTAGCATTGTTAACGTGTGGCTTCTAACGATCTATCTACAACAAATGAGTAAACTAAGCATACCACCATGTATCCGGAAAATTCCCAAATGCTATCATCAGTACTTAAGTTGCGCCTACCCAACCTTTGCCCAGTTTCATATGGTGTCCCTAATCCCAAAAGTTTCCCTAGGCACTAACCATTCTGGTCGTTCTAGTGTCTTTCAATTCTACTAATCTTAAGATTTAATGAGTCATACCTAAAGGAAATCCAATACCTTCATCCTCAATTAGATCCTGCAATCCCTTGAAAATCCCCAAAAAATGGCCGCCTGATTTTCCAAAAGCCATTATTCCTAATTCTTAAAATCTCGGATTTGTATTTGAACATATTCCTCATTCCCCAAATATTTCAAAATCTAGATCCCCAATAATTGCTTAAACTTCTTCGTCACGTTTATTGGTAGGCCACGAGATTTCATCTAACAACAAATACACTTACATATCCTTATTCATTACTACTATCGTTCGTACATATAAACAAGCTGCCCTGCTGACGTGGATCCATTCCTGATATAGGGCAACATCTCCAAAGTTAGTCTCATTAAACCCAAATCAAAATTATAGGGCTCTGATACCAACTGTAACGCCCCAACCCCAAGATAGTATATAAGGTACTATAATATTTACACGGGCGTTAAGGAAATCCCATATACTACAGTAAGGATCGTAACCTGAAATGTTGGGACTTCCATAAAATAAACATTCACACACAATTTATCAAGATAGCAGGGAAAGTAGACTTCATTCTCCACGAGACAAAATATTGTCAAAGTTAAGAGTACAAATCTTGTAACATACTACAACATCATAAGAGACGCCTAAACAAGATAACTACACTCGCGCCGCCTCTAGGCCTTCTCCCTTTGAGCCCGAGCCTGACAGATCTGGAACATTTGAATATTCCAGGGGTATGAACACCCGGGTTAGATCGTTAAATCTAAGTGAGGGTTAAAATAACTTCATGCGTGCAAATGCAAAATGCAGAGATGTATGCTCCAGGTGGATGTGACGCCAGGGTGTTGCAATCACCCCTGCCAACCTTATCATGTAACACAGCCTAACAACATGGCCAAGTGAAGACTCCCTTCACCCATGATATTCACAACTAGTCACAAGCCACACGTAGTGATGCATGAACAAATGGAAAGAAACATGCGTATCAAACGAAATAACATGATATGCACATGTAATCACCGCCATCATGCTCAATAATATGCACAACATGTAAGAAATACAGTTTAGAAACCACTCACCGAAGCTTCCCACTTCTTGGTTGCACAAATTCACGGCCAAACGTCGCTCCAAGTGGACTGTTCTATAAGAACCGAGACCTTTTTGTATCCAAACCTAAAATAAGTTTAGATATATAAGTAGCTACTAAAATTATGAGTTTTCATGAAAAATTTCAAGCCAAGAAGACCTATAACGCGCCCACACGCGCTCCCACAATGTCGGCCACGCGCCTGGACGCGCAGCTCTGTTGGGCGCGTGCGGCTCACGCGCCAGACGGACTTCCGACCCTGAAAATTAAAACGGGCATAACTCTCTCATTTTAACTCCGATTCGAGTGCCGTTTGAACCTACGGACTCCTCTTTCAACCCTCTACGTGGTTACAGAAAGAAGATGAGCTTACCTTGCAGTTTTGGTTACTGTTTTGCACGGATTTCAAGGGGCTCGTGCCTTCCAACGGCTTGCTTTTGGCTCCTACTCGGGCAGGGTTTCCTTTCCTTCTTTACAGCAGAGTTTCCCCTCCTTTATAAGAAACTTACCCCCTTAATTTGGTGGTCAAAAACCCAACCCAAGGCATTCTTATATAGTGCCCTTAAATCCATAGGATTGTGACACTTGGCTTTCTAAGATGGTGACACTTGGCACTTGAGATTTACACCCTAATTATTGCTTTCTTCCCATGGTGACAAGTGGCTCTTGAGATATGAGCCTTATCATGACATTTTTAACCCTTTAACGAATGAATTTTCGCCACATGTTATGGAGATTTGAGCCGTAATGATTGCTTTCATCCTACGGCGCCACGTGTCCTCGAGATATGAGCTTTCATTATTACTTTCTTCCTACTACGACATGTGTCCCTCAAGATGTGAGCCTTCATCATTGCTTCCATCCTACGGTGCCACGTGTCCCTCGAGATTGGTGTTTAATTATTACTTTTAATTTTCCATCCAAATTACGCCACGTGTCCATGTAATCATTTCTACCCATGTGTCTCCATCCATATGGTGACATGTGTCCATTAATTGAATTTAATTCGGGTTTGAAATCCACAGCCACTTTTGATATCGTTTTGGAATCCAAAGTTAGGTTTAAATGAACTTTGAAGTCCATTGCCCTTAAGTCCCCTAAAGATCCTTGAATCTCACAAATTCCCAAGTCTTTGAGAACCTAAAGAAAATCGGGAAATCGTTTAATTTATTAAATAGAAATAGCTTACAAGTTTTAGGGTATTACACATGGGTCCAATGTAGAACACTTGAAACAAGAAAGAGTCAACTTTGTTCAATCAACGATATCTCAAAATTGACTTAATTGCTTTTGACGATTCCAAATCTTGGTGAAAGACGACATTTTGATAAACTAATTACGCTAAAGAAAGTTTAATTTTCGATTTCGGGAAGTTTAGAAAACTTGAGTTTTAGCCATGGGTCCATTGTACAACTCTTGAAAGAAGAAAGCGTCAACTTTGTTCAATCAACGATATATCAAAATTGACTTAATTGCTTTTGACGATTCCAAATCTTGGTCAAAAACGACATTTTGATAAACTAATTACGCTAAAGAAAGTTCAATTTTGGATTTCGGGAAGTTTAGAAAACTTGTGTTTTAGCCATGGGTCCATTGTTCAAATCTTGAAAGAAGAAAGCGTAAACTTTGTTCAATCAACGATATCTCAAAATTGACTTAATTGCTTTTGACGATTCCGAATCTTGGTGAAAGATGACATTTTGATAAACTAATTACGCTAAAGAAAGTTCAATTTTGGATTTCGAGAAGTTTAGAAAACTTGTGTTTTAGCCATGGGTCCATTGTTCAACTCTTGAAAGAAGAAAGCGTCAACTTTGTTCAATCAACGATATATCAAAATTGACTTAATTGCTTTTGACGATTCCAAATCTTGGTGAAAAACGACATTTTGATCAACTAATTACGCTAAAGAAAGTTCAATTTTGGATTTCGGGAAGTTTAGAAAACTTGTGTTTTAGCCATGGGTCCATTGTTCAACTCTTGAAAGAAGAAAGCGTAAACTTTGTTCAATCAACGATATCTCAAAATTGACTTAATTGCTTTTGACGATTCCAAATCTTGGTGAAAGACGACATTTTGATAAACTAATTATGCTAAAGAAAGTTCAGTTTTGGATTTCAGGAAATTCAGAAAACTTGTGTTTTAGCCATGGGTCCAATGTAGAACACTTGAAACAAGAAAGAGTCAACTTTGTTCAATCAACGATATCTCAAAATTGACTTAATTTCTTTTGACAATTCCAATTCTTAGTGAAAGACGACATTTTGATAAACTAATTACGCTAAAGAAAGTTTAATTTTGGATTTCAGGAAGTTTAGAAAACTTGAGTTTTAGCCATGGGTCCATCGTACAACTCTTGAAAGAAGAAAGCGTCAACTTTGTTCAATCAACGATATCTCAAAATTGACTTAATTGCTTTTGACGATTCCAAATCTATGTGAAAGATGACATTTTGATAAACTAATTATTCTAAAGAAAGTTCAGTTTTGGATTTCAGGAAGTTTAGAAAACTTGTGTTTTAGCCATGGGTCCAATGTAGAACACTTGAAACAAGAAAGAGTCAACTTTGTTCAATCAACGATATCTCAAAATTGACTTAATTGCTTTTGACGATTCCAAATCTTGGTGAAAGACGACATTTTGATAAACTAATTACGCTAAAGAAAGTTCAATTTTGGATTTCGGGAAGTTTAGAAAACTTGTGTTTTAGCCATGGGTCCATTGTTCAACTCTTCAAAGAATAAAGCGTAAACTTTGTTCAATCAACGATAAATCAAAATTGACTTAATTGCTTTTGACGATTCCAAATCTTGGTGAAAGACGACATTTTGATAAACTAATTACGCTAAAGAAAGTTTAATTTTGGATTTCGGGAAGTTTAGAAAACTTGAATTTTAGCCATGGGTCCACTGTAGAACACTTGAAACAAGAAAAAGTCAACTTTGTTCAATGAACGATATCTCAAAATTGACTTAATTGCTTTTGACGATTCGAAATCTTGGTGAAAGACGACATTTTGATAAACTAATTACGCTAAAGAAAGTTCAATTTTGGATTTCGGGAAGTTTAGAAAACTTGAATTTTAGCCATGGGTCCATTGTACAACTCTTGAAATAAGAAAGCGTCAACTTTGTTCAATCAACGAGATATCAAAATTGACTTAATTGGTTTTGACGATTCCAAATCTTGTTGAAAAACGACATTTTGATAAACTAATTACGCTAAAGAAAGTTCAATTTTGGATTTCGGGAAGTTTAGAAAACTTGTGTTTTAGCCATGGGTCCATTGTTCAACTCTTCAAAGAATAAAGCGTAAACTTTGTTCAATCAACGATAAATCAAAATTGACTTAATTGCTTTTGACGATTCCAAATCTTGGTGAAAGACGACATTTTGATAAACTAATTACGCTAAAGAAAGTTTAATTTCGGATTTCGGGAAGTTTAGAAAACTTGAGTTTTAGCAATGGGTCCATTGTACAACTCTTGAAAGAAGAAAGCGTCAACTTTGTTCAATCAACGATATCTCAAAATTGACTTAATTGCTTTTGACGATTCCAAATCTTGGTGAAAGACGACATTTTGATAAACTAATTACGCTAAAGAAAGTTTAATTTTGGATTTCGGGAAGTTTAGAAAACTTGAGTTTTAGCCATGGGTCCATTGTACAACTCTTGAAAGAAGAAAGCGTCAACTTTGTTCAATCAACGATATATCAAAATTGACTTAATTGCTTTTGACGATTCCAAATCTTGGTGAAAGACGACATTTTGATAAACTAATTACGCTAAAGAAAGTTCAGTTTTGGATTTCGGGAAGTTTAGAAAACTTGAGTTTTAGCCATGGGTCCATTGTACAACTCTTGAAAGAAGAAAGCGTCAACTTTGTTCAATCAACGATATCTCAAAATTGACTTAATTGCTTTTGACGATTCCAAATCTTGGTGAAAGACGACATTTTGATAAACTAATTACGCTAAAGAAAGTTTAATTTTCGATTTCGGGAAGTTTAGAAAACTTGAGTTTTAGCCATGGGTCCATTGTACAACTCTTGAAAGAAGAAAGCGTCAACTTTGTTCAATCAACGATATATCAAAATTGACTTAATTGCTTTTGACGATTCCAAATCTTGATGAAAAATGACATTTTGATAAACTAATTACGCTAAAGAATGTTCAATTTTGGATTTTGGGAAGTTTAGAAAACTTGGGTTTTAGCCATGGGTCCAATGTAGAACACTTGAAACAAGAAAGAGTCAACTTTGTTCAATCAACGATATCTCAAAATTGACTTAATTGCTTTTGACGATTCCAAATCTTGGTGAAAGACGACATTTTGATAAACTCATTACGCTAAAGAATGTTCAATTTTGGATTTCGGGAAGTTTAGAAAACTTGTGTTTTAGCCATGGGTCCATTGTACAACTCTTGAAAGAAGAAAGCGTCAACTTTGTTCAATCAACGATATCTCAAAATTGACTTAATTGCTTTTGACGATTCCAAATCTTGGTGAAAGACGACATTTTGATAAACTAATTATGCTAAAAAAAGTTCAGCTTTGGATTTCAGGAAGTTTAGAAAACTTGGGTTTTAGCCTTGGGTCCAATGTAGAACACTTGAAACAAGAAAGAGTCAACTTTGTTCAATCAACGATATCTCAAAATTGACTTAATTGCTTTTGACGATTCCAAATCTTGGTGAAAGACGACATTTTGATAAACTCATTACGCTAAAGAATGTTCAATTTTGGATTTCGGGAAGTTTAGAAAACTTGTGTTTTAGCCATGGGTCCATTGTACAACTCTTGAAAGAACAAAGCGTCAACTTTGTTCAATCAACGATATCTCAAAATTGACTTAATTGCTTTCGACGATTCCAAATCTTGGTGAAAGACGACATTTTTATAAGCTAATTACGCTAAAGAAAGTTTAATTTTGGATTTCGGAAGTTTAGAAAACTTGAGTTTTAGCCATGGGTCCACTGTAGGACACTTGAAACAAGAAAAAGTCAACTTTGTTCAATGAACGATATCTCAAAATTGACTTAATTGCTTTTGACGATTCCAAATCTTGGTGAAAGATGACATTTTGATAAACTAATTATGCTAAAGAAAGTTCAGTTTTGGATTTCAGGAAGTTTAGAAAACTTAAGTTTTAGCCATGGGTTCAATGTAGAACACTTGAAACAAGAAAGAGTCAACTTTGTTCAATCAATGATATCTCAAAATTGACTTAATTGCTTTTGACGATTCCAAATGTTGGTGAAAGACGACATTTTGATAAACTAATTACGCTAAAGAAAGTTTAATTTTGGATTTCGGGAAGTTTAGAAAACTTGAGTTTTAGCCATGGGTCCATTGTACAACTCTCGAAAGAAGAAAGCGTCAACTTTGTTCAATCAACGATATCTCAAAATTGACTTAATTGCTTTTGACGATTCCAAATCTTGGTGAAAGACGACATTTTGATAAACTAATTACGCTAAAGAAAGTTTAATTTTCGATTTCGGGAAGTTTAGAAAACTTGAGTTTTAGCCATGGGTCCATTGTACAACTCTTGAAAGAAGAAAGCGTCAACTTTGTTCAATCAACGATATATCAAAATTGACTTAATTGCTTTTGACGATTCCAAATCTTGGTCAAAAACGACATTTTGATAAACTAATTACGCTAAAGAAAGTTCAATTTTGGATTTCGGGAAGTTTAGAAAACTTGTGTTTTAGCCATGGGTCCATTGTTCAAATCTTGAAAGAAGAAAGCGTAAACTTTGTTCAATCAACGATATCTCAAAATTGACTTAATTGCTTTTGACGATTCCGAATCTTGGTGAAAGATGACATTTTGATAAACTAATTACGCTAAAGAAAGTTCAATTTTGGATTTCGAGAAGTTTAGAAAACTTGTGTTTTAGCCATGGGTCCATTGTTCAACTCTTGAAAGAAGAAAGCGTCAACTTTGTTCAATCAACGATATATCAAAATTGACTTAATTGCTTTTGACGATTCCAAATCTTGGTGAAAAACGACATTTTGATCAACTAATTACGCTAAAGAAAGTTCAATTTTGGATTTCGGGAAGTTTAGAAAACTTGTGTTTTAGCCATGGGTCCATTGTTCAACTCTTGAAAGAAGAAAGCGTAAACTTTGTTCAATCAACGATATCTCAAAATTGACTTAATTGCTTTTGACGATTCCAAATCTTGGTGAAAGACGACATTTTGATAAACTAATTATGCTAAAGAAAGTTCAGTTTTGGATTTCAGGAAATTCAGAAAACTTGTGTTTTAGCCATGGGTCCAATGTAGAACACTTGAAACAAGAAAGAGTCAACTTTGTTCAATCAACGATATCTCAAAATTGACTTAATTTCTTTTGACAATTCCAATTCTTAGTGAAAGACGACATTTTGATAAACTAATTACGCTAAAGAAAGTTTAATTTTGGATTTCAGGAAGTTTAGAAAACTTGAGTTTTAGCCATGGGTCCATCGTACAACTCTTGAAAGAAGAAAGCGTCAACTTTGTTCAATCAACGATATCTCAAAATTGACTTAATTGCTTTTGACGATTCCAAATCTATGTGAAAGACGACATTTTGATAAACTAATTACTCTAAAGAAAGTTCAGTTTTGGATTTCAGGAAGTTTAGAAAACTTGTGTTTTAGCCATGGGTCCAATGTAGAACACTTGAAACAAGAAAGAGTCAACTTTGTTCAATCAACGATATCTCAAAATTGACTTAATTGCTTTTGACGATTCCAAATCTTGGTGAAAGACGACATTTTGATAAACTAATTACGCTAAAGAAAGTTCAATTTTGGATTTCGGGAAGTTTAGAAAACTTGAGTTTTAGCCATGGGTCCATTGTACAACTCTTGAAAGAAGAAAGCGTCAACTTTGTTCAATCAACGATATATCAAAATTGACTTAATTGCTTTTGACGATTCCAAATCTTGGTGAAAGACGACATTTTGATAAACTAATTACGCTAAAGAAAGTTCAATTTTGGATTTCGGGAAGTTTAGAAAACTTGAGTTTTAGCCATGGGTCCATTGTACAACTCTTGAAAGAAGAAAGCGTCAACTTTGTTCAATCAACGATATCTCAAAATTGACTTAATTGCTTTTGACGATTCCAAATCTTGGTGAAAGACGACATTTTGATAAACTAATTACGCTAAAGAAAGTTCAATTTTGGATTTCGGGAAGTTTAGAAAACTTGAGTTTTAGCCATGGGTCCATTGTACAACTCTTGAAAGAAGAAAGCGTCAACTTTGTTCAATCAACGATATCTCAAAATTGACTTAATTGCTTTTGACGATTCCAAATCTTGGTGAAAGACGACATTTTGATAAACTAATTACGCTAAAGAAAGTTTAATTTTGGATTTCGGGAAGTTTAGAAAACTTGAGTTTTAGCCATGGGTCCATTGTACAACTCTTGAAAGAAGAAAGCGTCAACTTTGTTCAATCAACGATATCTCAAAATTGACTTAATTGCTTTTGACGATTCCAAATCTTGGTGAAAGACGACATTTTGATAAACTAATTATGCTAAAGAAAGTTCAGTTTTGGATTTCGGGAAGTTTAGAAAACTTGAGTTTTAGCCATGGGTCCAATGTAGAACACTTGAAAGAAGAAAGCGTCAACTTTGTTCAATCAACGATATCTCAAAATTGACTTAATTGCTTTTGACGATTCCAAATCTTGGTGAAAGACGACATTTTGATAAACTAATTACGCTAAAGAAAGTTTAATTTTGGATTTCGGGAAGTTTAGAAAACTTGAGTTTTAGCCATGGGTCCATTGTACAACTCTTGAAAGAAGAAAGCGTCAACTTTGTTCAATCAACGATATATCAAAATTGACTTAATTGCTTTTGACGATTCCAAATCTTGGTGAAAGACGACATTTTGATAAACTAATTACGCTAAAGAAAGTTCAATTTTGGATTTCGGGAAGTTTAGAAAACTTGAGTTTTAGCCATGGGTCCATTGTACAACTCTTGAAAGAAGAAAGCGTCAACTTTGTTCAATCAACGATATCTCAAAATTGACTTAATTGCTTTTGACGATTCCAAATCTTGGTGAAAGACGACATTTTGATAAACTAATTACGCTAAAGAAAGTTCAATTTTGGATTTCGGGAAGTTTAGAAAACTTGAGTTTTAGCCATGGGTCCATTGTACAACTCTTGAAAGAAGAAAGCGTCAACTTTGTTCAATCAACGATATCTCAAAATTGACTTAATTGCTTTTGACGATTCCAAATCTTGGTGAAAGACGACATTTTGATAAACTAATTACGCTAAAGAAAGTTCAATTTTGGATTTCGGGAAGTTTAGAAAACTTGAGTTTTAGCCATGGGTCCAATGTAGAACACTTGAAACAAGAAAGAGTCAACTTTGTTCAATCAACGATATCTCAAAATTGACTTAATTGCTTTTGACGATTCCAAATCTTGGTGAAAGACGACATTTTGATAAACTAATTACGCTAAAGAAAGTTCAATTTTGGATTTCGGGAAGTTTAGAAAACTTGTGTTTTAGCCATGGGTCCATTGTACAACTCTTGAAAGAAGAAAGCGTCAACTTTGTTCAATCAACGATATCTCAAAATTGACTTAATTGCTTTTGACGATTCCAAATCTTGGTGAAAGACGACATTTTGATAAACTAATTACGCTAAAGAAAGTTCAATTTTGGATTTCGAGAAGTTTAGAAAACTTGAGTTTTAGCCATGGGTCCATTGTAGAACACTTGAAACAAGAAAGAGTCAACTTTGTTCAATCAACGATATCTCAAAATTGACTTAATTGCTTTTGACGATTCCAAATCTTGGTGAAAGACGACATTTTGATAAACTAATTACGCTAAAGAAAGTTCAATTTTGGATTTCGGGAAGTTTAGAAAACTTGTGTTTTAGCCATGGGTCCATTGTTCAAATCTTGAAAGAAGAAAGCGTCAACTTTGTTCAATCAACGATATCTCAAAATTGACTTAATTGCTTTTGACGATTCCAAATCTTGGTGAAAGACGACATTTTGATAAACTAATTACGCTAAAGAAAGTTTAATTTTGGATTTCGGAAGTTTAGAAAACTTGAGTTTTAGCCATGGGTCCATTGTAGAACTCTTGAAAGAAGAAAGAGTCAACTTTGTTCAATCAACGATATCTCAAAATTGACTTAATTGCTTTTGACGATTCCAAATCTTGGTGAAAGACGACATTTTGATAAACTAATTACGCTAAAGAAAGTTCAATTTTGGATTTCGGGAAGTTTAGAAAACTTGAGTTTTAGCCATGGGTCCAATGTAGAACACTTGAAACAAGAAAGAGTCAACTTTGTTCAATCAACGATATCTCAAAATTGACTTAATTGCTTTTGACGATTCCAAATCTTGGTGAAAGACGACATTTTGATAAACTAATTACGCTAAAGAAAGTTTAATTTTGGATTTCGGGAAGTTTAGAAAACTTGAGTTTTAGCCATGGGTCCATTGTACAACTCTTGAAAGAAGAAAGCGTCAACTTTGTTCAATCAACGATATCTCAAAATTGACTTAATTGCTTTTGACGATTCCAAATCTTGGTGAAAGACGACATTTTGATAAACTAATTACGCTAAAGAAAGTTTAATTTTCGATTTCGGGAAGTTTAGAAAACTTGAGTTTTAGCCATGGGTCCATTGTACAACTCTTGAAAGAAGAAAGCGTCAACTTTGTTCAATCAACGATATATCAAAATTGACTTAATTGCTTTTGACGATTCCAAATCTTGGTGAAAGACGACATTTTGATAAACTAATTACGCTAAAGAAAGTTCAATTTTGGATTTCGGGAAGTTTAGAAAACTTGTGTTTTAGCCATGGGTCCATTGTTCAACTCTTGAAAGAAGAAAGCGTCAACTTTGTTCAATCAACGATATCTCAAAATTGACTTAATTGCTTTTGACGATTCCAAATCTTGGTGAAAGACGACATTTTGATAAACTAATTACGCTAAAGAAAGTTCAATTTTGGATTTCGGAAGTTTAGAAAACTTGTGTTTTAGCCATGGGTCCATTGTACAACTCTTGAAAGAAGAAAGCGTCAACTTTGTTCAATCAACGATATATCAAAATTGACTTAATTGCTTTTGACGATTCCAAATCTTGGTGAAAGACGACATTTTGATAAACTAATTACGCTAAAGAAAGTTCAATTTTGGATTTCGGGAAGTTTAGAAAACTTGTGTTTTAGCCATGGGTCCATTGTTCAACTCTTGAAAGAAGAAAGCGTCAACTTTGTTCAATCAACGATATCTCAAAATTGACTTAATTGCTTTTGACGATTCCAAATCTTGGTGAAAGACGACATTTTGATAAACTAATTATGCTAAAGAAAGTTCAGTTTTGGATTTCAGGAAGTTTAGAAAACTTGTGTTTTAGCCATGGGTCCAATGTAGAACACTTGAAACAAGAAAGAGTCAACTTTGTTCAATCAACGATATCTCAAAATTGACTTAATTGCTTTTGACGATTCCAAATCTTGGTGAAAGACGACATTTTGATAAACTAATTACGCTAAAGAAAGTTTAATTTTGGATTTCAGGAAGTTTAGAAAACTTGAGTTTTAGCCATGGGTCCATTGTACAACTCTTGAAAGAAGAAAGCGTCAACTTTGTTCAATCAACGATATCTCAAAATTGACTTAATTGCTTTTGACGATTCCAAATCTTGGTGAAAGACGACATTTTGATAAACTAATTACGCTAAAGAAAGTTCATTTTGGATTTCGGAAGTTTAGAAAACTTGTGTTTTAGCCATGGGTCCATTGTAGAACACTTGAAACAAGAAAGAGTCAACTTTGTTCAATCAACGATATCTCAAAATTGACTTAATTGCTTTTGACGATTCCAAATCTTGGTGAAAGACGACATTTTGATAAACTAATTACGCTAAAGAAAGTTCAATTTTGGATTTCGGGAAGTTTAGAAAACTTGTGTTTTAGCCATGGGTCCATTGTACAACTCTTGAAAGAAGAAAGCGTCAACTTTGTTCAATCAACGATATATCAAAATTGACTTAATTGCTTTTGACGATTCCAAATCTTGGTGAAAGACGACATTTTGATAAACTAATTACGCTAAAGAAAGTTTAATTTTGGATTTCGGGAAGTTTAGAAAACTTGAGTTTTAGCCATGGGTCCATTGTACAACTCTTGAAAGAAGAAAGCGTCAACTTTGTTCAATCAACGATATCTCAAAATTGACTTAATTGCTTTTGACGATTCCAAATCTTGGTGAAAGACGACATTTTGATAAACTAATTACGCTAAAGAAAGTTCAATTTTGGATTTCGGGAAGTTTAGAAAACTTGAGTTTTAGCCATGGGTCCATTGTACAACTCTTGAAAGAAGAAAGCGTCAACTTTGTTCAATCAACGATATATCAAAATTGACTTAATTGCTTTTGACGATTCCAAATCTTGGTGAAAGACGACATTTTGATAAACTAATTACGCTAAAGAAAGTTCAATTTTGGATTTCGGGAAGTTTAGAAAACTTGTGTTTTAGCCATGGGTCCATTGTTCAACTCTTGAAAGAAGAAAGCGTAAACTTTGTTCAATCAACGATATCTCAAAATTGACTTAATTGCTTTTGACGATTCCAAATCTTGGTGAAAGACGACATTTTGATAAACTAATTACGCTAAAGAAAGTTAATTTTGGATTTCGGGAAGTTTAGAAAACTTGAGTTTTAGCCATGGGTCCATTGTACAACTCTTGAAAGAAGAAAGCGTCAACTTTGTTCAATCAACGATATCTCAAAATTGACTTAATTGCTTTTGACGATTCCAAATCTTGGTGAAAGACGACATTTTGATAAACTAATTACGCTAAAGAAAGTTTAATTTTGGATTTCGGGAAGTTTAGAAAACTTGAGTTTTAGCCATGGGTCCATTGTACAACTCTTGAAAGAAGAAAGCGTCAACTTTGTTCAATCAACGATATCTCAAAATTGACTTAATTGCTTTTGACGATTCCAAATCTTGGTGAAAGACGACATTTTGATAAACTAATTACGCTAAAGAAAGTTCAATTTTGGATTTCGGGAAGTTTAGAAAACTTGAGTTTTAGCCATGGGTCCATTGTACAACTCTTGAAAGAAGAAAGCGTCAACTTTGTTCAATCAACGATATCTCAAAATTGACTTAATTGCTTTTGACGATTCCAAATCTTGGTGAAAGACGACATTTTGATAAACTAATTACGCTAAAGAAAGTTTAATTTTGGATTTCGGGAAGTTTAGAAAACTTGAGTTTTAGCCATGGGTCCATTGTACAACTCTTGAAAGAAGAAAGCGTCAACTTTGTTCAATCAACGATATCTCAAAATTGACTTAATTGCTTTTGACGATTCCAAATCTTGGTGAAAGACGACATTTTGATAAACTAATTACGCTAAAGAAAGTTCAATTTTGGATTTCGGGAAGTTTAGAAAACTTGAGTTTTAGCCATGGGTCCAATGTAGAACACTTGAAACAAGAAAGAGTCAACTTTGTTCAATCAACGATATCTCAAAATTGACTTAATTGCTTTTGACGATTCCAAATCTTGGTGAAAGACGACATTTTGATAAACTAATTACGCTAAAGAAAGTTCAATTTTGGATTTCGGGAAGTTTAGAAAACTTGTGTTTTAGCCATGGGTCCATTGTACAACTCTTGAAAGAAGAAAGCGTCAACTTTGTTCAATCAACGATATCTCAAAATTGACTTAATTGCTTTTGACGATTCCAAATCTTGGTGAAAGACGACATTTTGATAAACTAATTACGCTAAAGAAAGTTCAATTTTGGATTTCGGGAAGTTTAGAAAACTTGAGTTTTAGCCATGGGTCCAATGTAGAACACTTGAAACAAGAAAGAGTCAACTTTGTTCAATCAACGATATCTCAAAATTGACTTAATTGCTTTTGACGATTCCAAATCTTGGTGAAAGACGACATTTTGATAAACTAATTACGCTAAAGAAAGTTCAATTTTGGATTTCGGGAAGTTTAGAAAACTTGTGTTTTAGCCATGGGTCCATTGTACAACTCTTGAAAGAAGAAAGCGTCAACTTTGTTCAATCAACGATATCTCAAAATTGACTTAATTGCTTTTGACGATTCCAAATCTTGGTGAAAGACGACATTTTGATAAACTAATTACGCTAAAGAAAGTTCAATTTTGGATTTCGGAAGTTTAGAAAACTTGTGTTTTAGCCATGGGTCCAATGTAGAACACTTGAAACAAGAAAGAGTCAACTTTGTTCAATCAACGATATCTCAAAATTGACTTAATTGCTTTTGACGATTCCAAATCTTGGTGAAAGACGACATTTTGATAAACTAATTACGCTAAAGAATGTTCAATTTTGGATTTCGGGAAGTTTAGAAAACTTGTGTTTTAGCCATGGGTCCATTGTACAACTCTTGAAAGAAGAAAGCGTCAACTTTGTTCAATCAACGATATCTCAAAATTGACTTAATTGCTTTTGACGATTCCAAATCTTGGTGAAAGACGACATTTTGATAAACTAATTACGCTAAAGAAAGTTTAATTTTGGATTTCGGGAAGTTTAGAAAACTTGAGTTTTAGCCATGGGTCCACTGTAGACACTTGAAACAAGAAAGAGTCAACTTTGTTCAATCAACGATATCTCAAAATTGACTTAATTGCTTTTGACGATTCCAAATCTTGGTGAAAGACGACATTTTGATAAACTAATTACGCTAAAGAAAGTTCAATTTTGGATTTCAGGGAAGTTTAGAAAACTTGAGTTTTAGCCATGGGTCCATTGTACAACTCTTGAAAGAAGAAAGAGTCAACTTTGTTCAATCAACGATATCTCAAAATTGACTTAATTGCTTTTGACGATTCCAAATCTTGGTGAAAGACGACATTTTGATAAACTAATTACGCTAAAGAAAGTTTAATTTTGGATTTCGGGAAGTTTAGAAAACTTGAGTTTTAGCCATGGGTCCATTGTACAACTCTTGAAAGAAGAAAGCGTCAACTTTGTTCAATCAACGATATCTCAAAATTGACTTAATTGCTTTTGACGATTCCAAATCTTGGTGAAAGACGACATTTTGATAAACTAATTACGCTAAAGAAAGTTTAATTTTCGATTTCGGGAAGTTTAGAAAACTTGAGTTTTAGCCATGGGTCCATTGTACAACTCTTGAAAGAAGAAAGCGTCAACTTTGTTCAATCAACGATATATCAAAATTGACTTAATTGCTTTTGACGATTCCAAATCTTGGTGAAAGACGACATTTTGATAAACTAATTACGCTAAAGAAAGTTCAATTTTGGATTTCGGGAAGTTTAGAAAACTTGTGTTTTAGCCATGGGTCCATTGTTCAACTCTTGAAAGAAGAAAGCGTAAACTTTGTTCAATCAACGATATCTCAAAATTGACTTAATTGCTTTTGACGATTCCAAATCTTGGTGAAAGATGACATTTTGATAAACTAATTACGCTAAAGAAAGTTCAATTTTGGATTTCGAGAAGTTTAGAAAACTTGTGTTTTAGCCATGGGTCCATTGTTCAACTCTTGAAAGAAGAAAGCGTCAACTTTGTTCAATCAACGATATATCAAAATTGACTTAATTGCTTTTGACGATTCCAAATCTTGGTGAAAGACGACATTTTGATAAACTAATTACGCTAAAGAAAGTTCAATTTTGGATTTCGGGAAGTTTAGAAAACTTGTGTTTTAGCCATGGGTCCATTGTTCAACTCTTGAAAGAAGAAAGCGTCAACTTTGTTCAATCAACGATATCTCAAAATTGACTTAATTGCTTTTGACGATTCCAAATCTTGGTGAAAGACGACATTTTGATAAACTAATTATGCTAAAGAAAGTTCAGTTTTGGATTTCAGGAAGTTTAGAAAACTTGAGTTTTAGCCATGGGTCCAATGTAGAACACTTGAAACAAGAAAGAGTCAACTTTGTTCAATCAACGATATCTCAAAATTGACTTAATTGCTTTTGACGATTCCAAATCTTAGGTGAAAGACGACATTTTGATAAACTAATTACGCTAAAGAAAGTTTAATTTTGGATTTCAGGAAGTTTAGAAAACTTGAGTTTTAGCCATGGGTCCATCGTACAACTCTTGAAAGAAGAAAGCGTCAACTTTGTTCAATCAACGATATCTCAAAATTGACTTAATTGCTTTTGACGATTCCAAATCTTGGTGAAAGACGACATTTTGATAAACTAATTACGCTAAAGAATGTTCAATTTTGGATTTCAGGAAGTTTAGAAAACTTGTGTTTTAGCCATGGGTCCAATGTAGAACACTTGAAACAAGAAAGAGTCAACTTTGTTCAATCAACGATATCTCAAAATTGACTTAATTGCTTTTGACGATTCCAAATCTTGGTGAAAGACGACATTTTGATAAACTAATTACGCTAAAGAAAGTTCAATTTTGGATTTCGGGAAGTTTAGAAAACTTGTGTTTTAGCCATGGGTCCATTGTTCAACTCTTGAAAGAAGAAAGCGTCAACTTTGTTCAATCAACGATATCTCAAAATTGACTTAATTGCTTTTGACGATTCCAAATCTTGGTGAAAGACGACATTTTGATAAACTAATTACGCTAAAGAAAGTTTAATTTTGGATTTCGGGAAGTTTAGAAAACTTGAGTTTTAGCCATGGGTCCACTGTAGAACACTTGAAACAAGAAAGAGTCAACTTTGTTCAATCAACGATATCTCAAAATTGACTTAATTGCTTTTGACGATTCCAAATCTTGGTGAAAGACGACATTTTGATAAACTAATTACGCTAAAGAAAGTTCAATTTTGGATTTCGGGAAGTTTAGAAAACTTGAGTTTTAGCCATGGGTCCATTGTACAACTCTTGAAAGAAGAAAGCGTCAACTTTGTTCAATCAACGATATATCAAAATTGACTTAATTGCTTTTGACGATTCCAAATCTTGGTGAAAGACGACATTTTGATAAACTAATTACGCTAAAGAAAGTTCAATTTTGGATTTCGGGAAGTTTAGAAAACTTGTGTTTTAGCCATGGGTCCATTGTTCAACTCTTGAAAGAAGAAAGCGTAAACTTTGTTCAATCAACGATATCTCAAAATTGACTTAATTGCTTTTGACGATTCCAAATCTTGGTGAAAGACGACATTTTGATAAACTAATTACGCTAAAGAAAGTTAATTTTGGATTTCGGGAAGTTTAGAAAACTTGAGTTTTAGCCATGGGTCCATTGTACAACTCTTGAAAGAAGAAAGCGTCAACTTTGTTCAATCAACGATATCTCAAAATTGACTTAATTGCTTTTGACGATTCCAAATCTTGGTGAAAGACGACATTTTGATAAACTAATTACGCTAAAGAAAGTTTAATTTTGGATTTCGGGAAGTTTAGAAAACTTGAGTTTTAGCCATGGGTCCATTGTACAACTCTTGAAAGAAGAAAGCGTCAACTTTGTTCAATCAACGATATCTCAAAATTGACTTAATTGCTTTTGACGATTCCAAATCTTGGTGAAAGACGACATTTTGATAAACTAATTACGCTAAAGAAAGTTCAATTTTGGATTTCGGGAAGTTTAGAAAACTTGAGTTTTAGCCATGGGTCCATTGTACAACTCTTGAAAGAAGAAAGCGTCAACTTTGTTCAATCAACGATATCTCAAAATTGACTTAATTGCTTTTGACGATTCCAAATCTTGGTGAAAGACGACATTTTGATAAACTAATTACGCTAAAGAAAGTTTAATTTTGGATTTCGGGAAGTTTAGAAAACTTGAGTTTTAGCCATGGGTCCATTGTACAACTCTTGAAAGAAGAAAGCGTCAACTTTGTTCAATCAACGATATCTCAAAATTGACTTAATTGCTTTTGACGATTCCAAATCTTGGTGAAAGACGACATTTTGATAAACTAATTACGCTAAAGAAAGTTCAATTTTGGATTTCGGGAAGTTTAGAAAACTTGAGTTTTAGCCATGGGTCCATTGTACAACTCTTGAAAGAAGAAAGCGTCAACTTTGTTCAATCAACGATATCTCAAAATTGACTTAATTGCTTTTGACGATTCCAAATCTTGGTGAAAGACGACATTTTGATAAACTAATTACGCTAAAGAAAGTTTAATTTTGGATTTCGGGAAGTTTAGAAAACTTGAGTTTTAGCCATGGGTCCATTGTACAACTCTTGAAAGAAGAAAGCGTCAACTTTGTTCAATCAACGATATCTCAAAATTGACTTAATTGCTTTTGACGATTCCAAATCTTGGTGAAAGACGACATTTTGATAAACTAATTACGCTAAAGAAAGTTCAGTTTTGGATTTCAGGAAGTTTAGAAAACTTGTGTTTTAGCCATGGGTCCAATGTAGAACACTTGAAACAAGAAAGAGTCAACTTTGTTCAATCAACGATATCTCAAAATTGACTTAATTGCTTTTGACGATTCCAAATCTTGGTGAAAGACGACATTTTGATAAACTAATTACGCTAAAGAAAGTTCAATTTTGGATTTCGGGAAGTTTAGAAAACTTGTGTTTTAGCCATGGGTCCATTGTACAACTCTTGAAAGAAGAAAGCGTCAACTTTGTTCAATCAACGATATCTCAAAATTGACTTAATTGCTTTTGACGATTCCAAATCTTGGTGAAAGACGACATTTTGATAAACTAATTACGCTAAAGAAAGTTCAATTTTGGATTTCGGGAAGTTTAGAAAACTTGTGTTTTAGCCATGGGTCCAATGTAGAACACTTGAAACAAGAAAGAGTCAACTTTGTTCAATCAACGATATCTCAAAATTGACTTAATTGCTTTTGACGATTCCAAATCTTGGTGAAAGACGACATTTTGATAAACTAATTACGCTAAAGAAAGTTCAATTTTGGATTTCGGGAAGTTTAGAAAACTTGTGTTTTAGCCATGGGTCCATTGTACAACTCTTGAAAGAAGAAAGCGTCAACTTTGTTCAATCAACGATATCTCAAAATTGACTTAATTGCTTTTGACGATTCCAAATCTTGGTGAAAGACGACATTTTGATAAACTAATTACGCTAAAGAAAGTTCAATTTTGGATTTCGGAAGTTTAGAAAACTTGAGTTTTAGCCATGGGTCCAATGTAGAACACTTGAAACAAGAAAGAGTCAACTTTGTTCAATCAACGATATCTCAAAATTGACTTAATTGCTTTTGACGATTCCAAATCTTGGTGAAAGACGACATTTTGATAAACTAATTACGCTAAAGAAAGTTCAATTTTGGATTTCGGGAAGTTTAGAAAACTTGAGTTTTAGCCATGGGTCCATTGTACAACTCTTGAAAGAAGAAAGCGTCAACTTTGTTCAATCAACGATATCTCAAAATTGACTTAATTGCTTTTGACGATTCCAAATCTTGGTGAAAGACGACATTTTGATAAACTAATTACGCTAAAGAAAGTTTAATTTTGGATTTCGGGAAGTTTAGAAAACTTGAGTTTTAGCCATGGGTCCATTGTACAACTCTTGAAAGAAGAAAGCGTCAACTTTGTTCAATCAACGATATCTCAAAATTGACTTAATTGCTTTTGACGATTCCAAATCTTGGTGAAAGACGACATTTTGATAAACTAATTACGCTAAAGAAAGTTAATTTTGGATTTCGGGAAGTTTAGAAAACTTGAGTTTTAGCCATGGGTCCATTGTACAACTCTTGAAAGAAGAAAGCGTCAACTTTGTTCAATCAACGATATCTCAAAATTGACTTAATTGCTTTTGACGATTCCAAATCTTGGTGAAAGACGACATTTTGATAAACTAATTACGCTAAAGAAAGTTAATTTTGGATTTCGGGAAGTTTAGAAAACTTGAGTTTTAGCCATGGGTCCATTGTACAACTCTTGAAAGAAGAAAGCGTCAACTTTGTTCAATCAACGATATCTCAAAATTGACTTAATTGCTTTTGACGATTCCAAATCTTGGTGAAAGACGACATTTTGATAAACTAATTACGCTAAAGAAAGTTCAATTTTGGATTTCGGGAAGTTTAGAAAACTTGTGTTTTAGCCATGGGTCCATTGTACAACTCTTGAAAGAAGAAAGCGTCAACTTTGTTCAATCAACGATATCTCAAAATTGACTTAATTGCTTTTGACGATTCCAAATCTTGGTGAAAGACGACATTTTGATAAACTAATTACGCTAAAGAAAGTTTAATTTTGGATTTCGGGAAGTTTAGAAAACTTGAGTTTTAGCCATGGGTCCATTGTACAACTCTTGAAAGAAGAAAGCGTCAACTTTGTTCAATCAACGATATCTCAAAATTGACTTAATTGCTTTTGACGATTCCAAATCTTGGTGAAAGACGACATTTTGATAAACTAATTACGCTAAAGAAAGTTTAATTTTGGATTTCGGGAAGTTTAGAAAACTTGAGTTTTAGCCATGGGTCCATTGTACAACTCTTGAAAGAAGAAAGCGTCAACTTTGTTCAATCAACGATATATCAAAATTGACTTAATTGCTTTTGACGATTCCAAATCTTGGTGAAAGACGACATTTTGATAAACTAATTACGCTAAAGAAAGTTTAATTTTGGATTTCGGGAAGTTTAGAAAACTTGAGTTTTAGCCATGGGTCCATTGTACAACTCTTGAAAGAAGAAAGCGTCAACTTTGTTCAATCAACGATATCTCAAAATTGACTTAATTGCTTTTGACGATTCCAAATCTTGGTGAAAGACGACATTTTGATAAACTAATTACGCTAAAGAAAGTTCAATTTTGGATTTCGGGAAGTTTAGAAAACTTGAGTTTTAGCCATGGGTCCATTGTACAACTCTTGAAAGAAGAAAGCGTCAACTTTGTTCAATCAACGATATCTCAAAATTGACTTAATTGCTTTTGACGATTCCAAATCTTGGTGAAAGACGACATTTTGATAAACTAATTACGCTAAAGAAAGTTCAATTTTGGATTTCGGGAAGTTTAGAAAACTTGAGTTTTAGCCATGGGTCCATTGTACAACTCTTGAAAGAAGAAAGCGTCAACTTTGTTCAATCAACGATATCTCAAAATTGACTTAATTGCTTTTGACGATTCCAAATCTTGGTGAAAGACGACATTTTGATAAACTAATTACGCTAAAGAAAGTTCAATTTTGGATTTCGGGAAGTTTAGAAAACTTGTGTTTTAGCCATGGGTCCAATGTAGAACACTTGAAACAAGAAAGCGTCAACTTTGTTCAATCAACGATATCTCAAAATTGACTTAATTGCTTTTGACGATTCCAAATCTTGGTGAAAGACGACATTTTGATAAACTAATTACGCTAAAGAAAGTTCAATTTTGGATTTCGGGAAGTTTAGAAAACTTGTGTTTTAGCCATGGGTCCATTGTACAACTCTTGAAAGAAGAAAGCGTCAACTTTGTTCAATCAACGATATCTCAAAATTGACTTAATTGCTTTTGACGATTCCAAATCTTGGTGAAAGACGACATTTTGATAAACTAATTACGCTAAAGAAAGTTCAATTTTGGATTTCGGAAGTTTAGAAAACTTGTGTTTTAGCCATGGGTCCAATGTAGAACACTTGAAACAAGAAAGAGTCAACTTTGTTCAATCAACGATATCTCAAAATTGACTTAATTGCTTTTGACGATTCCAAATCTTGGTGAAAGACGACATTTTGATAAACTAATTACGCTAAAGAAAGTTCAATTTTGGATTTCGGGAAGTTTAGAAAACTTGTGTTTTAGCCATGGGTCCATTGTACAACTCTTGAAAGAAGAAAGCGTCAACTTTGTTCAATCAACGATATCTCAAAATTGACTTAATTGCTTTTGACGATTCCAAATCTTGGTGAAAGACGACATTTTGATAAACTAATTACGCTAAAGAAAGTTCAGATTTTGGATTTCAGGAAGTTTAGAAAACTTGAGTTTTAGCCATGGGTCCAATGTAGAACACTTGAAACAAGAAAGAGTCAACTTTGTTCAATCAACGATATCTCAAAATTGACTTAATTGCTTTTGACGATTCCAAATCTTGGTGAAAGACGACATTTTGATAAACTAATTACGCTAAAGAAAGTTCAATTTTGGATTTCGGGAAGTTTAGAAAACTTGTGTTTTAGCCATGGGTCCATTGTACAACTCTTGAAAGAAGAAAGCGTCAACTTTGTTCAATCAACGATATCTCAAAATTGACTTAATTGCTTTTGACGATTCCAAATCTTGGTGAAAGACGACATTTTGATAAACTAATTACGCTAAAGAAAGTTTAATTTTGGATTTCGGAAGTTTAGAAAACTTGAGTTTTAGCCATGGGTCCACTGTAGACACTTGAAACAAGAAAAAGTCAACTTTGTTCAATCAACGATATCTCAAAATTGACTTAATTGCTTTTGACGATTCCAAATCTTGGTGAAAGACGACATTTTGATAAACTAATTATGCTAAAGAAAGTTCAGTTTTGGATTTCAGGAAGTTTAGAAAACTTGAGTTTTAGCCATGGGTCCAATGTAGAACACTTGAAACAAGAAAGAGTCAACTTTGTTCAATCAACGATATCTCAAAATTGACTTAATTGCTTTTGACGATTCCAAATCTTGGTGAAAGACGACATTTTGATAAACTAATTACGCTAAAGAAAGTTTAATTTTGGATTTCGGGAAGTTTAGAAAACTTGAGTTTTAGCCATGGGTCCATTGTACAACTCTTCGAAAGAAGAAAGCGTCAACTTTGTTCAATCAACGATATCTCAAAATTGACTTAATTGCTTTTGACGATTCCAAATCTTGGTGAAAGACGACATTTTGATAAACTAATTACGCTAAAGAAAGTTTAATTTTCGATTTCGGGAAGTTTAGAAAACTTGAGTTTTAGCCATGGGTCCATTGTACAACTCTTGAAAGAAGAAAGCGTCAACTTTGTTCAATCAACGATATATCAAAATTGACTTAATTGCTTTTGACGATTCCAAATCTTGGTGAAAGACGACATTTTGATAAACTAATTACGCTAAAGAAAGTTCAATTTTGGATTTCGGGAAGTTTAGAAAACTTGTGTTTTAGCCATGGGTCCATTGTACAACTCTTGAAAGAAGAAAGCGTCAACTTTGTTCAATCAACGATATCTCAAAATTGACTTAATTGCTTTTGACGATTCCAAATCTTGGTGAAAGACGACATTTTGATAAACTAATTACGCTAAAGAAAGTTCAATTTTGGATTTCGGGAAGTTTAGAAAACTTGTGTTTTAGCCATGGGTCCATTGTTCAACTCTTGAAAGAAGAAAGCGTCAACTTTGTTCAATCAACGATATATCAAAATTGACTTAATTGCTTTTGACGATTCCAAATCTTGGTGAAAGACGACATTTTGATAAACTAATTACGCTAAAGAAAGTTCAATTTTGGATTTCGGGAAGTTTAGAAAACTTGTGTTTTAGCCATGGGTCCATTGTACAACTCTTGAAAGAAGAAAGCGTCAACTTTGTTCAATCAACGATATCTCAAAATTGACTTAATTGCTTTTGACGATTCCAAATCTTGGTGAAAGACGACATTTTGATAAACTAATTACGCTAAAGAAAGTTTAATTTTGGATTTCGGGAAGTTTAGAAAACTTGAGTTTTAGCCATGGGTCCATTGTACAACTCTTGAAAGAAGAAAGCGTCAACTTTGTTCAATCAACGATATCTCAAAATTGACTTAATTGCTTTTGACGATTCCAAATCTTGGTGAAAGACGACATTTTGATAAACTAATTACGCTAAAGAAAGTTTAATTTTGGATTTCGGGAAGTTTAGAAAACTTGAGTTTTAGCCATGGGTCCATTGTACAACTCTTGAAAGAAGAAAGCGTCAACTTTGTTCAATCAACGATATCTCAAAATTGACTTAATTGCTTTTGACGATTCCAAATCTTGGTGAAAGACGACATTTTGATAAACTAATTACGCTAAAGAAAGTTCAATTTTGGATTTCGGGAAGTTTAGAAAACTTGAGTTTTAGCCATGGGTCCATTGTAGAACACTTGAAAGAAGAAAGCGTCAACTTTGTTCAATCAACGATATCTCAAAATTGACTTAATTGCTTTTGACGATTCCAAATCTTGGTGAAAGACGACATTTTGATAAACTAATTACGCTAAAGAAAGTTTAATTTTGGATTTCGGAAGTTTAGAAAACTTGAGTTTTAGCCATGGGTCCATTGTACAACTCTTGAAAGAAGAAAGAGTCAACTTTGTTCAATCAACGATATCTCAAAATTGACTTAATTGCTTTTGACGATTCCAAATCTTGGTGAAAGACGACATTTTGATAAACTAATTACGCTAAAGAAAGTTCAATTTTGGATTTCGGAAGTTTAGAAAACTTGAGTTTTAGCCATGGGTCCATTGTACAACTCTTGAAAGAAGAAAGCGTCAACTTTGTTCAATCAACGATATCTCAAAATTGACTTAATTGCTTTTGACGATTCCAAATCTTGGTGAAAGACGACATTTTGATAAACTAATTACGCTAAAGAATGTTCAATTTTGGATTTCGGGAAGTTTAGAAAACTTGTGTTTTAGCCATGGGTCCATTGTACAACTCTTGAAAGAAGAAAGCGTCAACTTTGTTCAATCAACGATATCTCAAAATTGACTTAATTGCTTTTGACGATTCCAAATCTTGGTGAAAGACGACATTTTGATAAACTAATTACGCTAAAGAAA
Organism: Diospyros lotus; assembly: GCF_014633365.1. Lineage (NCBI taxonomy): Eukaryota > Viridiplantae > Streptophyta > Magnoliopsida > Ericales > Ebenaceae > Diospyros > Diospyros lotus. Next base: position 611 of record NW_026267112.1, on the reverse strand, counting down.
GTTTAATTTTGGATTTCGGGAAGTTTAGAAAACTTGAGTTTTAGCCATGGGTCCATTGTAGAACTCTTGAAAGAAGAAAGCGTCAACTTTGTTCAATCAACGATATCTCAAAATTGACTTAATTGCTTTTGACGATTCCAAATCTTGGTGAAAGACGACATTTTGATAAACTAATTACGCTAAAGAAAGTTCAATTTTGGATTTCGGGAAGTTTAGAAAACTTGAGTTTTAGCCATGGGTCCATTGTACAACTCTTGAAAGAAGAAAGCGTCAACTTTGTTCAATCAACGATATCTCAAAATTGACTTAATTGCTTTTGACGATTCCAAATCTTGGTGAAAGACGACATTTTGATAAACTAATTACGCTAAAGAAAGTTTAATTTTGGATTTCGGGAAGTTTAGAAAACTTGAGTTTTAGCCATGGGTCCATTGTACAACACTTGAAAGAAGAAAGCGTCAACTTTGTTCAATCAACGATAATCAAAATTGACTTAATTGCTTTTGACGATTCCAAATCTTGGTGAAAGACGACATTTTGATAAACTAATTACGCTAAAGAAAGTTCAATTTTGGATTTCGGGAAGTTTAGAAAACTTGTTTTAGCCATGG